>NW_027225631.1:0-300000 GCF_038994185.2 Dermacentor albipictus | reverse complement strand
TTAGCTATGCAGTTTTTAGCAGAACAGAGGATATGTTCAGTGATGTAGCGGGCCAGTTCCTCTACACCTAGGTGGTCCACATCTTCCAGGCACAGTTTACATATGTTTCTGAACTTTGACCAGTCTGCACTATGAATTTTCCACTTTTTGCGGTAAGCTGGTCCATCGTGCCACATTGTTGTTTCTAGGAGTGTAGGGAAATGATCGCTCCCATATGGATTACTGATAACTCTCCATTCCAGGTATGGAAGAAGTGACGCTGACCCTATTGCTAAATCTATACATGAAAACGTGTTGTGTGTGGAACTGTAAAAGGTTGGCTCTGCCTTGTTAAATAGGCAGGCTCCAGAAGAAAGAAGGAAGTTCTCTATTGCCCGTCCTCTCGCATAACATCTTGAGTCACCCTAGAATGTGCTGTGAGCATTGAAGTCTCCGATTATTATATAAGGTTCGGGAAGCTGGTCAATCAGCTTTTCAAATTCAGCAATGTCAAACCTTTCATCAGGCGGTAAATATATTGAGCAAATAGTTATAAGTTGGTTGAACAATATAGCCCGAACAGCCACTGCTTCAAATGAACTTTGGAGTGATACATGCTGGCATGCTACTGACTTTTGGGCTATGATTGCCACACCACCTGAAGAAGATAATAATAATAAATTATGGGGGTTTACCTGCCAAAACCACTTTCTGATTATGAGACACGCCGTAGTGGAGGACTCCAGAAATTTCGGCCACCTGGGGTTCTTTAACGTGCACCTAAATCTAAGTACACGGGTGTTTTCGCATTTCGCCCCCATCGAAATGCGGCCGCCGTGGCCGGGATACGATCCCGCGACCTCGTGCTCAGCAGCCTAACACCATAGCCACTGAGCAACCGCGGCTAGTCACCTGAAGAAGAATTCCCATTATTTCTATCTTTAAAGAAAATTATGTACTGTTTTAAGAAGTTCTGATGTGTAGACCTTAAATGTGTTTCTTGGACACAGAACAGTCGTGGCTGATATTCCTCTAGTAGATATTTGACGTCATCTAGATTGCGGAAAAGGCCCCTGGCATTCCACTGAATTATTTGTGTAGCCATATTGAGGAAGATTTTTGTTGTCTGTGTTCAAGAGCACGTGGTAAAGATAGATGGATATGCATACAAGGGCGGTAACCGTTTAGGTTACCGGTCCCTTTCTTTGAGCAGTTACAGGTATTTTATCTCTTCTAGTGCGCTCTTGAGAGCGCTGATCTTTCGGCGTCGATGACGCCGGGGCTTTCTGATTGACCTCCATAACCTTCTCTGAAGCGCTGGAGGATCGTGAACTAGGCGCTGAAACTCGCGTCCCAGGCCGTGAAGTTCGGATTAGCTTTGGGACCTGCGGTACCGGAGTCGGCAGGTCCACCTTCGATGTTGATGGAGCAGCACTTGCTGCAGCCACCAGGGGGGCAGGCGGAGTGATTACCGGGCCACTATCAGTGACCGTGGTAGACTCCCGAGGGATTTGTGACGCTGCCCCCCGTCGCGCCACCTCGGAAAAGCTTGTGTGATCTAAATATGACAGACGTTTCCTTGCTTCGTGAAATGTTATAATTTCTTTGACCTTTAATGCGATGATTTCTTTTTCTTTCTTCCATTTAGGGCATGTTCTAGAGTAAGCTGGATGGCTTCCATCACAGTTCACCCAATGTGGAGATGAGTCGCAAGTGTCTGATGGGTGATCGTTCGAGCTGCATTTTGCGCAAGTCTGCCTTCCTCGGCATGTCTGTGATCCATGCCCATACCTCTGGCACTTAAAGCACCGTCGAGGATTTGGGATGTACGGCCTAACACGTACTTTGACATAGCCTGCATCCAATGTACTAGGCAACACACTGGTACCAAAGGTTAATACTATGTGCTTTGTTGGAAGTTGTTCATTGTTCCTACGGATTAGGATTCTTTCTACTTTGATCACATTTTGGTCCTGGAAACCTTCAAGCAGCTCTTCGTTACTAAGGTCTAAGAAGTCGTCCTCAGAGATTACTCCACGGCTCGTGTTCATGGTTCGATGTGCCGACACAGTGACTGCTACATCGCCAATACATTTCAAGTCATTAATTTTATCATGTTGTGTTTTATCCTTCAATTCAAGGAGCAGGTCTCCATTCGACATCTTTGTAGCTTTGTAGCCAGATCGTATAGTGTTTGTGAGGCATTTTGCCACCAAGAAAGGGGAGAATTTACGCACGCTCTTGTTGCCTTCACTGTGGATTACTTGGTACTTAGGGAAGTGTTCTTGATTGTTCTTCAAAAAGAATTGAAACGTTGCATCGGTGCGCCCTCTTTTTAGAGGGCGATCAAGGGAAAGTGGTTTGCTAGAAGCCATATAGAAGTCTTGAGTTCGGCAGCAGCGCCAACCGCCCACCACCGAGCCCAACATGGGGACGGAGCAAGTCTTACGAGCAAGACAGGCCTCGCCAGTTGTACGGTGCTACTATAACTCAATCTGGAGTACCCAAGGTTGGGCACCCACACAAGGTTAACCTTCGCTGCCAGGAAAGTCGGAAGTAAATAGAAGAGAGGAGAAGACAGGAAAGGTTGAAAGGAAGAGAGAGAGACGTAGAATGGAGAGGGGGACAGGAAAAGGCAACTACCGATTTCCCCCGGGTGGGTCAGTCCGGGGATGACGTCTATGTGAAGCAGAGGCCAAAGGGGTGTGTTGCCTCCGCCGGGGGGGGGGGGGCTTGAAGGTCCAAACACCCAGCATTAGCTCAACCCCCAGGATCCCCCTTTCCCCAGACACGGCTAGGCCGCGCACAGCTACACGCGGGAGGGTCCGACCCTCGTGTGCTCGGGTCCGTGGTGTCGCAACACACCAAACGCCTGCTCACGCAGACGCCCCTGCGGGGGACTGGATGTAGGGGCGTTTACTTAATATTTGGGGTTTTACGTGTCAAAACCACTTTCTGATTATGAGGCAGGCCGTAGTGGAGGACTCCGGAAATTTTGACCAACTGGGGTTCTTTAACGTGCACCTAAATCTAAGCACATGGGTGTTTTCGCATTTCGCCCCCATCGAAATGCGGCCGCCGTGGCCGGGATTCGATCCCGCGACCTCGTGCTCAGCAGCCCAACACCATAGCCACTGAGCAACCACGGCGGGTCGGGGGCGTATACTTGTACTACCTTCAATTTGTACCTCTTATTAAGTTTCACAACTGGACCTGCCACCCTCTCGTTAATGCTATACAATTCCCTCTCGTTACTGCTATACAATTCCTGTATGTTACCAGCTATGTCCTTATTAATCAGGAATCCGACTCCTAGTTCTCGTCTCTCCGCTAAGCCCTGGTAGCACAGTACGTGCCCGCTTTTTAGCGCTGTGTCTTGCCAAGTCCTATGAATCCATTATAAACATCAAATTGGCGTACGTCCTCGAAACTGAGAACCTGCTCGATAATCATCATTGTGGGTACAAGAAAGGCTGCTCTACAACAGATCATCTAGTTCGGTTAGAACACGAGATACGTGCGGCCTTTCTACACAAGCAATATTGTCTCACAGTTTTCTTTGATCTTGAACAGGCGTACGACACAACATGGAGGTTCGGTATTTTAAGGGATTTAGCGAACTTAGGGATCCGCGGCAGAATGCATAAATGTCTAGCTGATTTCATGTCCGATCGAACATTCCAAGTGCGTTTAGGAACGGTGCTGTCCAGCGTATTTATTCAGGAAAACGGAGTACCTCAGGGATGCGTATTGAGCACAACATTGTTTGTGGTGAAAATGAACTCGCTCAATAATGTAATTCCATCTTCTATAATGCATTCACTATATGCGGATGATCTTCAAATTGCATGTCGTGCATCGAACATGGTAACCTGCGAACTACAAATTCAAATTACATTAAACAAACTAACGCAGTGGGCATCTGAAAACGGCTTTCGCTTCTCAAGTGAAAAAACGATTAGTATTGTCTCTACACAAAAAAGAGGCCTTGAACCAGATCCCATCCTTAAACTACAGGATGCCACACTATCCGTGAAACAGGAACACAAGTTTCTGGGTGTCCTGTTTGATAAAAAGTTGAACTTTCTCGCACACATCAATAGTATTAAAATCAAAGCGAACAATGCACTTAACATTCTAAAAATCCTCTCCCGGAAACGGTGGGGTTCTGACGGTAAATGCCTGCGACACATCTACCGCACTTTGGTGCGTAGCATATTAGACTACGGTAGCATTACATATGGTTCAGCCAGACTATCTTACGTCCGACGACTTGATCCAGTCCATAACCTAGGACTACGACTGGCATGCGGTGCTTACAGAACATCACCTATGCAGAGCTTACATGTTGAATGTAATGAGCCTCCTTTACAGCATCGCAGAGCGCTACTAACTTTTTCTTACATACTCAGAATTCGATCCTCACCACAACACATATGCTACAACATCGTCACACAGTGCAGCTCACGCTTACGTTACACAAATAAACCAAACATGATTAGGCCGCTTATCTTGCGATACGAGGAATACTGCCGGGATTATGACATCCCTCGGAAAGTCCTCCAGGTTGCCATAAAGCCAGAACGTTTACCCCCGTGGTGTGATTTCATAGCGTTATGTGATTGGACACTAACACATTTAAAGAAAAGAGACAGACCACATAAACACAATATACAAGAATTCCGCGCTCTTCAAGACAAGTATATAAACTACATAGAATTTTATACTGATGGCTCTAAAACGGAAAAACACGTGGGTGTTGGGGCCGTAACAGAAAATTGGGAAACAAGTATTCGATTACCTCAGCATGCCTCTGTCTACACAGCCGAAGTGTACGCGATATGGACGGCAGTTCAAAAGATCATTGCTGACAAACTTGAAAACACTGTCATATACACAGATTCATTAACCGTACTGAAGGCTCTACACATGAAATCCCAAAGTGAACCCTTGTTAGGCGATATTCTGAATGCATTAACGTGAAACAAATATGGCAGGTCAATTAAGTTTTGCTCGGTGCCAAGCCATGTTGGAATATTGGGTAACGAAGCAGCGGATAGATGCGCATCAATGGCAGCATACAAAAACATTCAAAATACAGCCCTTCCATATAAACACAGTGTCAATGCGATTCGGAAGACCTTGACGTCAAAATGGCAACGCGATTGGGACGCTTGTTTAAGCAACAAGCTTCATCTAATGAAACCTGTAATTGGCGAGTGGAAATCATGCAGTCATCAGCAACGATTCTACGAGGTGATCTTGTGTCGACTTCGCATTGGACACACACATCTGACGCACAATTTCCTTCTCCGAAAAGAAAACCCGCCAACTTGGAAAAATGTAATGAAGCTCTTTCAGTAATGCACATCTTAATAACATGTCCACACATCGATACACTAAGACGGAGGTTTTTACACAGCCTGTATAATTTGCACATTCCATTACACCCTGCCCTATTACTAGCAGATGACCTCCTAGTGCCATTTCCTAACCTCTTGGAGTTTTTAGAAAAAAACTGATTATATACACCAACTATAATGTGATGCAGGTTTACCTGCCCTAACGTTCCGTTTATTTATTTATTTATTTTGTCTTGTGACTGGCGCAGCATGGCCTTAGTTGCCTTTGTGCCACTAAACCCAAACTAACTTTTTAGCGCTGTGTATGCTTCTTTTGTCCTCCTAACCTCACTGAGCCCTATTATATCCCATTTACTACCCTCTAATTCCTCCAATAACACTGCTAGACTCGCCTCACTAGATAACGTTCTAACGTTAAACGTTGCCAGGTTCAGATTCTAATGGCGGCCTGTCCGGAGCCAGGTATTCTTAGCACCCTCTGCTGCGTCACAGATCTGACCGCCGCCGTGGTCAGTTGCTTCGCGGCTGCTGGAGACTGACGGCCGGGGTTCGATTGTTGTATTCATATAGGAGGTTGTGGCCAAGTACTGCATCAGGGTGGCCAATCCTGCTCTGGTCATAGAGTGCGTTACCGGTTCTGGTCACCGGGATCAGGCCGCACTCCAGGCCTGTTTGTGCAATTTTCTCAACACACGGTTTTTTTTGTTTTTTCCGGTGGAGAATTGCGCGGCACAGGGATTTGAACCACGATCCTCTTGCACGGGAGGCGGATACTCTACCGCCCCCGCAGGAATTAAATTAAAAATTAAAGTATGGGGTTTTACGTGCGAAAACAACTTTCTGATTATGAGGCACGCCGTAGTGAAGGACTCCGGATATTTCGACCACCTGGGGTTCTTTAATGTGCACCTAAATCTAAGTACACGGGTGTTTTCGCATTTCGCCCCCATATTTGATCAGTCAAGGTGGACCAATCTGAGCTCGGTTATACCACACGGATGGCACTCTGCTAGAGAACCTGGTATTTATGACCTGCACAGGTGTGGCCATACACAATTGAGAATTAATATATATATATATATATATATATATATATATATATATATATATATATATTATGGCGGGTTCCCGTATAGTAATAACTAAAAGAAAAGACATTGAAAAGAAAGGAAGGGAAACAAAAAAAAATGAAGAGAACAGGTGATTTGAACTCGTGACCTGTAGATGTTGCTCGGAAAGATAGCTCAGTCGGCTGGTTCGTCAGGCTCCAGGTTACCTTGAAGCGCCATAGCTCCTGCTCCGAGCCTCATACTTACGTGGAAAGGGACTGATGTTTTCCGCGATGTTTCTTGGGAAAATGGCCGCCCGTGGAGAAGAGCGAACTCGAGCGGCTTTAGAGACAAGGAAAAGCTTGATCACGTGCCAGACGAGCGCGACACGCCTTGCACGCCTAGACTTGAGGGAAAGCTTCGTTAACAAACGATAACACGGCAATCAGCACTCGAATACGACGAGAGAAATTATTGAGACGTGGAATATTCCCTTGAGCTAAGTATGGTTTGCGAGACAAATGCTTGTAAGTATTGAACTTTTTAAAGTATGAGGGGAATATGCGCTCACCGAGAGGGTAGCGTCCGCACGAGACCACCACCAGACACCTTACTGAGACATGGAGGGCTTTGCAGCCGGAACAAAAGCCTCCCTTCTCCGCCGGCCAAGAGGGCGCTTTCCGATCGCTCAAGGTTGTGCGGACATAGTATAGCTCTAGCGTCTAGGAAAAGCTTAAACAGGTGCGAGCGCGGCACGCATAGCGTGGGAAGCTAGCCAGAGTAACTATCTCAAGGACTGCTGCTGACGAGGGCGAAATACCTTCGTGTAATTATAAGAACCCTAATAGGACTACTTTCGAAAAAGAAAGAACGGCCCAGAGGGCTATACTACGAGTGCTATGACTGATAATTTTCTACACACACACACACACACACACACACACACACACACACACACACACACACACACACACACACACACACACACACACACACACATATATATATATATATATATATATATATGTCATCTATGGGATCGAATGCGAGCGCTGTTGCTTTGTCTCTGCGTGTAGTAGTTAAGAGAGCCAGTTTAAGGGAGGAGAAGGAGAAAGGAAAGGAGAGTTTCTGAAGCAAAATTGCAGCTCCGTGCTTTTAAAGCGCACCCGCGGTAGCGAAACGGAAGTCGAAACTCGTCGCAGGCAAGCAACGAAAACTTTAACAAATTTAAAGCCGAAATGCAGCAGATGATGCAGCAGATGCAACAGACGATTCAACAAACAACACAACAAACGCAAGCGCAAATAACGGAATTACGCAGCTCGATCCGCAAACAAAAATTCAACGAAAACATCAGAGAGAAGGCATACCACCGTCCCGCGCTGACAGCCCTCGCCAACGCGACCACGACTAACACAGAAGGTTAACATGGCCAGAAAAACCTTAAGCAAACAAGAAAATCTAGACATATGGCAATGGAACTGCAGAGGCTACCGAAGGAAGCAGGGCCTACTTCAACAATATATTCACACACAACAAACGGTACCCGACATTATTGCGCTTCAGGAAACGGGCACCACACCAACGCTCGGAGGATACACGTGCTACGAAACCCAGGAAAAAGGAAGGACGGCAATCTTAGTCAGCAAAGCGATCATAGCCATAAGCCACAATAGGATAGCCGAAACAGACATAGAGCACGTGATCGTAGAAATTATCCCAAAGAAAAAGAAGAAAGGGGGCAGCATCTTCATCGTAAATACCTACAGCCCGCCGAAACAAAAGAAAGCCAAATTCCAAGAGCTCTCCCAAGGCGCCAGCAAACTGGCAAAGGGCAACACGCTAGTCGTCTTAGGCGATTTTAATGCCAGGGACAAGAGCTGGGGATACAAGAATTTCAACGTTAAAGGAAAGACACTAGCGGAAGCGACAGAAAATGCAGGCTACATACTCCTCACAGACCCGGAAACTCCGACCAGAATAGGCAACAGCGTCAGTACCGACACTTGTCCGGACCTCACCTTCATCAAAGGACCATGGCAGGCGCAATGGGAAAACCTGATGAAAAATCTGGGGAGCGACCACTACATACTCAAAACCCAAGTGACTTCAGACAGACTTAAACGGCAGCTAGGAACAGTCAAAATCACTGATTGGAACGCATTTAGGGAAGCATGCGACGGACCCCTCAGCGAGGGAGGAATCCAATCAATTGAAGAATGGGGAAACATACTCAAGCAGAGAGAAGGCGAGCACACCAAAGAGGTCAAAAGAACAACGCAGACACCCGAGGTGGATGCCAGGCTTCTTAGGGTATGGGAAGCCAGACGCGGCTTAACCAAGAGGTAGAAAAGGCAGAAACACAACAGGAAGCTCAGACTTAAAATAGCAGAAATTACAACGAAAGCAGAGGAGTACGCAGCACAGTTGGCGAGAACGAACTGGCAACACTTCAGCGACTCCCTGAACGGAACCCTGAGCACAGCTAGGACGTGGCATATCCTGAAAGCGCTCATCGATCCGACTAAAACCAAGGCAGAGAATAACAAATCAATATACCGGCTAATCCACCAATTCGGGGGAACCGACGAGGAACTCTTGGACAAAGTCCTTGTCAAATGCTTCGGGGACACGAACCCGGCGGCATATACAGGGGATTACCGGGGAAGAGAAAATCCAAGCTTAGACAGACCCATCACTCGTGAAGAGGTCTATGCAGCAATCAGAAGCACAACTAGAAACACGGCAACAGGTGCGGACAAAATCAACAATGCACTCATCCGCAATCTCAGTGACGAGCTAGTCGCAGAACTAACTAACTTTCTCAATAAGCACTGGGCAGCGGAGACCGTCCCCGAGGATTGGAAACATGCAAAGGTAGTTATGATACCAAAACCGGGCAAAAAGCTACAAATCGAAAACCTAAGACCCATCTCCCTCACATCATGCCTTGGCAAGTTGTACGAGAGAGTGGTCACGATAAGGCTACAACATTACATAGAGGATCACGAATTATACCCCCACAGTATGTTCGGATTCAGGGCGAAGCTGTCGACCCAAGACGTACTATTACAAATCAAGGAAGAAGTCTTAAGCAACGTTCCCAGGAACGGAGAGAATGTTATAATGGCATTGGACATTAAAGGAGCCTTTGACAACGTGAGCCATGAAGCCATCCTAGCGGGCCTGGACGACCTAAACTGCGGCAGGAGGGTTTTCGGCTACGTCAAAGCTTTCCTGTCCAACAGAACAGCCACGATAGGGCTAGGAGAACTCCGCTCGGAGAAGTTCCATACCCCCAACAAAGGAACCCCCCAGGGATCGGTCATTTCACCAACGCTATTTAACATAGCAATGATCGGCCTTGCGAAACAACTCAAAGAGATCGAGGGCATACACCATGCCATGTACGCCGACGACATAACCATTTGGACCAACACGGGATCACTTAAAGAAAAAGAAGAAAGACTGCAAGAGGCTGCGACCTGCGTGGAGAACTACGTGAGGGCAAGAGGGCTAGCCTGCTCCACCGAGAAATCTGAGCTGCTCAGAGTCTGGAGAGGGAAACAGAATCGCACGGTCCCGACTAGCGACGAGCTCAAGCTTGGCGTCTACCTCGAGGGAAAACTAATACTGGAGAAAACGCTCATAAGAATTTTGGGCATGTGGATACAGTCGAATCAACGCTGCTCACACATTCTCGCTCTACTCAAGACATCAACTCTTCAAGTCGCTCGCATGATAACGTGCGTCTCCCACAGACGCTCTGGCATGCGAGAGGAAGACACGCTAAAGCTGGTTAGGAGTCTGGTGATCAGCCGGGTTACCTACAGTCTCCCGTACTACAACCCAATCAAGAGCGAGGTTCAGCAGACAGACGCGATCATACGCAAATCATACAAAACCGCGCTCCACCTACCACAATGCACATCCACGGAGAAGCTCTTGGCACTAGGAATTCATAACACATTCGAAGAACTCAGAGAGGCACAACATGTTGCTCAGCTGCGCAGACTTCAACAGACTCTTCTGCAGAAGGGAACTTCTGCAGAAGTTGGGATGCAGCGAACAGATACAAGAAACTCAAAGAACCGCGACTATCCCGGACAATATACGAAAAACAATCAAGGTGGCTCCCATTCCCAAGAACATGGACCCCAACCTACACGAAGAACGCAGGAAGGTGAGAGCCGAATACATCCAAAAGTCCCTTTCTTCCCAGGCAACAACGGTATACGTGGACGCAGCCACATACACCAGAAGGGCGAGACAGACCAACCCCAACGCAGTAGCGGTGGTGATAAACTCGGATATGCGAGAAATCGTCAGCGCATCTCTACGGGACTGCACGGTAGCCGAGGCTGAAGAAGCGGCCGTCGCTCTAGCAGCAGCGGAGGGCTATCGGACTAGGCGGTCCTTAACAATACTAACCGACTCCCAAACAGCATGCCGAAACTAAATGTTCGGCAGAATAGGTCACAGAGCGCTCCGCATACTCCGCTCAGAAGATCCCCACACAAAAAAGCCAGAAAAAGAACAACCAATTAGACACACGATAATGTGGACGCCGGGTCACATGGACGTGGAAGGCAACCGTGAGGTCGACAGGGTAGCTCGAGGATACACTGCATACCGAGCACCCTCCGCCAATGACCTCGAGGAAACCGAGCCAGTCCCCAGAGAATACTCGGCTATCCTGAATCACTATAAGGGCAGCAGGAAGCGGTACCCCTCGCCGCATAGGTCTCTCACTAGAGAGGACTCCGTAGCTTGGAGGCTGCTACAGACGGGTGCATATCCGAACTTAAACACCCTCAGCAAAATACAACCCACACAGTACAGTGACAAATGCCCATGGTGCCAGGACACACCCACGCTCTACCATATAACGTGGGCCTGCCAGAAAACAAATGCGGCACCAATAATACGAAACCCGAGTGCGGAGCAATGGGAAGGAATGCTCTCCAGCGACCGTCAGGACGTCCAACTAGGGCTGATCCGACGGGCCCAGCTGGCAGCGGCATCCAGTGGAGCCCTGGACTAGGGGCAGATGGCCATTGCCAAGAAGATGGAAGGCACCATCTGACTCCGCGAAATTCATAGAATTTTCTAGAGCTAAATAAACGTTTTTCCTCCTCCTCCTCGATATAAGCGTGCGTGGCCATGATACGCACACGACAAACTGCCCTAAAATATTTAGACTTGAGGGAAAGCTTCGTTAACAAACGATAACACGGCAATCAGCACTCGAATACGGCGAGAGAAATTATTGAGACGTGGAATATTCCCTTGAACTAAGTATGGTTTGCGAGACAAATGCTTGTAAGTATTGAACTTTTTAAAAGATGAGGGGAATATGCGCTCACCGAGAGGGCAGCGTCCGCACGAGACCACCACCAGACACCTTACTGAGACATGGAGGGTGTTTGAACCGCACCGATGGCACCGGCTGTTGGAATCTCAGCGCTGCCACCAGCTGTTGGAACCTCAGTGCTGACACCCGTTGTTGCAACCGGACCGTTGGCGCCCGTTGTTGCAAATGGGTCGCAAGCCCCAAGGGTAGCGTTGGCCTGGCGGCCTGGGGCACACTGGAAGCATCCGAAGGTCCCAGCAAAGCATGAGGCGACTGCTAACAGAACAACTTGTTTATTCTAGCATCGCAAAGAGCGGGCGGTCAGGTCGACCGAAGTAGAGAGACGGGAGAGCACGTTACTCAACAGAAGAAATCGGAGCCTCTCTCCTGGCGTCCGGGGGCAGCTGCTCTTATACTCTTGGCGTCGCGGGCAAGAAGGAAGGTCACGGGACGACACCACGTGACAGCGGCGACGGACGGACTGAGAGACACGTTGGAACAAGGAGGTGACGCATCAGACGGGCCGGCGCCGGTCAGACCTCCTCGCTTCACACTGGGGGAGCTCCTCTCCCCGGCTGCCGCGCTTTGACAAGCGTGGGCACACACACACACACGCACACACAAAGACACGTGGCACTGAACATGCCGGGACGCGCTCGGCGGGGATGCGTCGCGGCCGCTCCGAACGGGCCAAAATGTCCGCCGCTTTGAACGAAGCTCCGGCGTACGTTGCATCCGCGCTGGCTTTACCGCGCGTCGTAGGCGAAACGTAACAGACCGCCCCGCCGGGGGAGGGAGATCCCGATGGTTAGGGGACTGCATCCGCTGTCCGGAGGGATGTCGCTCGATGATGCTCATAACCGAAGTCGGTCGTCCCTCGGCGTTTCTTGAGCGCAGCGCACCGAGAAGGCCTCGTTCTCACGTTCAGGTTCACACAGGACACTGCAAAGTGACTTCAGGAGAGTTGCCATTTTTGTTCTCTTTCCCAGCAAGCGTTAGAACTGCGCCGAAACTCAGCCGCTCAGTCAGCAAGCACGGCACAACCCTCACTAAGCCATGCCAGGCTCTTTCCCCTTTTATACTACTGCCTAGTTCCTGACAGTAGTCTATAGCAGCACTCAGAACGCGTCCACAAATCGGAAAATTGCACTACAAAGCACATCATCACTTTGAAACACTACACAAAAGCAATATGTTAAAAATCCTGCCTCAGGAAAAAAAACATCAATAACAAACAATTTTGAGGCTGATTCCCACGTTAGGGGCTTCGACTTAAGCCATCGGCGTTACCGTTGAGACTCCCCTTTTTGTAACGCACCTCAAAGGAATGTTATTGCAAAGCGAGGCTCCAGTGCAGGAGGCGGCCATTTGTGAAAGAGATAGTCTGCAGCCATTGGAGAGGGCAGTGATCCGTCTCGAAGCATGCGAAGCGGAAATCGCCGCGAGCGACCGTACACTGGTTCAGCTGGCGAAAACCCCGTAGCCGCATGCGGCGCGGTCCTCAATGCAAACATCACCCCAGGCAGAAACAGCTCCCAGTCAGTTTGTTGTTCAAACCACAAGGCTCTCAACACGCGCTTCATGACGGAGTGGAGCTTCTCAACGGAATTCGACTGGGGGTGGTGCACTGAGCTGTGCAACAGCTTTACCCCGCACCTTTCGAGAAAGGCTGTCGTCAAAGCGCTAGTAAACACTGTGCCCTGATCAGATTGGATTTCCGCAGGAAAACCAACTCGCGCAAATATGGACAGTAGTGCATTGACTATCTCAACTGAGCTGAGTTCTTTAAGCGGCACTGCTTCAGGGAACTTTGTCGCTGGGCAGATCACAGTCAAAATGTGTCTGTACCCCGTGGCTGTTACCGGCAGAGGTCCCACTGTATCAATAACGAGCCGTCTAAAAGGCTCCGTAATGATAGGTACCAACTTCAACGGCGCCCTCGATTTGTCCCCTGGTTTGCCCACCCGCTGACAGGTGTCACATGTCTTCACAAAGTGGTCTGCGTCCCGAAAACACCCTGGCCAATAGTACTCTTGCAAGAGACGGTCCTTAGTTTTCTTAACTCCTAGGTGTCCGGACCACGAACCTCCATGCGACAAGCGCAACAGATCCTGACGATAGCATTGAGGCACGATCAGCTGATCGAACTCCACTCCCCTGCGGTCTAGATACTTCCGGTACAGGACCCCACCTCTTTCCACAAAGCGAGCATTTTTCTTGGCGATACCTTCCTTGACAATGCAGCGTATGTTTTCTAGGCTGCCATCCTTCTTTTGCTCGGCTATCAAAGCCGACCGGCTGACTTTTAGCAACCTATTAAGTCCGTCTGACGTAGGCGCGATGAGCAAATCTGCAGATATCTCTTCTAACTTTCCCGCATCGGGCATTTCCTCTCCAGTATCTGGTGCCTTTAACGCTGCAGACTCAGTTTTATTCAGCTCGGGCATGCTCTGAATATCAGCTTGCTGCGCCTCTGACCCTTTCTCATCGTTCGACAACGTCGGCCCCGCAACTACCGCCTTTGCGGCGAGCTCCCGAACCTTCGATCTGGTTAAGGCCTGAACGCTAGCCTCACCAAACCAAAGCCCCTTCTCGCGCAGGAGGTGATCGGACCTGTTCGAAAATAGGTACGGGTACTGGGGGGGCAGCATAGATGACACTGCCGCCTCCGTCTCAAGTGCTCCGAAAGGACCTTCAATAAGCACTTTTGCTACGGGCAGACACACGCTATGAGCTTCCACGGCTTGCTTGATCCATGCGCACTCGCCCGTGAACATATCGGGTTCTACGTAAGAGGGGTGAACTACATCCATCGTAGCTGCGGAATCGCGAAGGACTCGGCACTCCTTCTCGTTCACGAGGAGGTCTCGCATGTAAGGCTCGAGAAGCTTCATGTTCTCGTCAGTGCTGCATAATGACAAAAACACTACTTTTGTTTTTGTTTCCGGACACTGCGCCGAAAAGTGACCCGGCTTCTGGCACGTATAACACACGCGCGCTTGCCTCGCCTCGAACCGCTTTCTGCGTTCGGCTTCGGCTGCCGCCGTCTCCTTACGTTCGGTCGGACTGCTTTCACTCGCATCCGCACTACGTGTGTCCCCCTTTGCTCTCATGGGCGTGAACTTCGGCCTCTCAAACTTGGAGCCAAATTCACCCTTTTGACAGTCCTTAGCTCCGCGAGCCCGACGCGTCACAAACTCTTCGGCTAGCTCAGCGGCTCTAGCCACCGTACTAACGTCTGGCCTATCCAAGACCCAGTACCGCACGTTCTCAGGTAACCGACTATAGAACTGTTCTAGCCCGAAACACTGCAGAACTTTCTCGTGGTCACCAAACGCTTTCTCTTCTTTGAGCCACTCCTGCATGTTTGACATAAGCCTGTAGGCAAACTCTGTATACGACTCACTTTTGCCTTTCTCATTTTCTCGAAACTTCCGACGGAACGCCTCCGCGGACAGCCTGTACTTTTTTAGCAGACTCGATTTCACTTTGTCGAAATCCTCTGCCTCCTCTCTATCCAAGCGAGCGACTACGTCGGCCGCCTCGCCGGGTAACAAAGTGAGCAAACGCTGTGGCCACGTTTCCCGAGAGAACCCCTGCTTCTCGCACGTTCGCTCAAAGTTAACCAGGAACAAACCAATGTCCTCTCCAAGCTTAAACGGCCGCATTAGGTCAGTCATTTTGAACAATACCCGTTCTCCTGCACCGTGTGCCTGACTTCCATTACGAGCGCGTTCCATCTCTAACTCGAGACGCTTCATTTCCAAAGCATGATCGCGCTCTTCTTTTTTCTCCTGTTGCTCTTGCTCTTTTTCTTTCTCTTGTTGCTCTCGTTCTATCTGTTCTTTACGTTCACGCTCATCTTTCTCTTGTTTCTCTCGCTGTTGCTGTTGCTGTTCTTTAAGTTCGCGTTCCTGTCTTTTCGCCGTCTCCCTCTCCTCAATGGTCTCAAGGCATTCCGACAGCTCGTCATCCTCAGCTCCTAACTCAAGAATAGCCCTTAGCAGTTCTGGTTTTCTGAGTTTGTCTAGACCCAACTCTCTTGCAAGCTCCAACAATTTCGGTTTGCGCAACGACTTCAAATCCATGGCTGCTCTGAATGCTGCTTTCTCTACTGCCTACTATTGTCTCGCCGCAAACTAACCCGGCAGCAACGACAACCACAATTACCAGCTCTGTTTCTGACACTAACAAAAGCCTGGCAAAACTCAGAAGAAGAAAGTCCCGCACTCACCAAACCTCGCAGCCAAGAATTCAGCGCAGTCGTTTCGCTGCAGGCAACCAGTCATCACACAGGGCTCGTTGCACTGCTCCCGGATGGTCGTTGTGCTGCTCAGCATACAGTCAACCGCATATCTTCGCTGCTGGCCTCCGTTGTCGCGATCCCACCGCTGGCAACCAGATGTTTGAACCGCACCGATAGCACCGGCTGTTGGAATCTCAGCGCTGCCACCAGCTGTTGGAACCTCAGTGCTGACACCCGTTGTTGCAACCAGACCGTTGGCGCCCGTTGTTGCAAATGGGTCGCAAGCCCCAAGGGTAGCGTTGGCCTGGCGGCCTGGGGCACGCTGGAAGCATCCGAAGGTCCCAGCAAAGCATGAGGCGACTGCTAACAGAACAACTTGTTTATTCTAGCATCGCAAAGAGCGGGCGGTCAGGTCGACCGAAGTAGAGAGACGGGAGAGCACGTTACTCAACAGAAGAAATCGGAGCCTCTCTCCTGGCCTCCGGGGGCAGCTGCTCTTATACTCTTGGCGTCGCGGGCAAGAAGGAAGGTCACGGGACGACACCGCGTGACAGCGGTGACGGACGGACTGAGAGATACGTTGGAACAAGGAGGTGACGCATCAGACGGGCCGGCGCCGGTCAGACCTCCTCGCTTCACACTGGGGGAGCTCCTCTCCCCGGCTGCCGCGCTTTGACAAGCGTGGGCACACACACACACACGCACACACAAAGACACGTGGCACTGAACATGCCGGGACGCGCTCGGCGGGGATGCGTCGCGGCCGCTCCGAACGGGCCAAAATGTCCGCCGCTTTGAACGAAGCTCCGGCGTACGTTGCATCCGCGCTGGCTTTACCGCGCGTCGTAGGCGAAACGTAACAAGGGCTTTGCGGCCGGAACAAAGCTCCCTTGTGCCGCTTTGCTAACGATGAGCTTGTGCCACTTTGCCGCTTTGTTACGATGAGCTTGTGTTTCTAGGCCACGTCATCAGCAAATCTGGAGTCCGCCCCGACCCACAGAAGACAGCTGCCATCGCAAAGTTCCCGCAGCCCATCGACAAGAAGGCAGTGCGTAGATTCGTTGGCATGTGTGCCTACTATAGGCGCTTTGTCAAGGACTTTTCACGCATCGCGGATCCGCTAACACATCTAATCAAATGTGATGTCGAGTTCAAATGGGAAACGCCGCCGGCAGACGCATTTCAAGAACTCAAATGACGCATGCAGTCGCCGCCGGTACTTGCACTCTTCGACGAGGCCGCCGATACCGCAATCCACACTGACGCCAGTAGCCTAGGCCTCGGTGCCACCCTAGTCCAGAGGAAAGACGGACTTGAACGGGTGATATCTTATGCTAGCCGGTCGCTGTCAAAATCAGAAGGCACTTATTCTACGACTGAAAAGGAATGCCTCGCCATCATTTGGACTACAGTGAAATTCCGCCCTTACCTCTATGGCAGGCCATTCAAAGTCGTCAGCGACCATCACGCGTTGTGTTGGCTAGCTAACTTAAAGAACCCTTCAGGACGGCTGGCGAGGTGGAGCCTCAGACTGCAAGAATATGACGTCACGGTAATCTACAAGTCCGGACGAACACACTCCGACGCCAACTGCTTATCGCGCGCCCCCATCGATCCCTCGCCACAAGACGACAAAGACGATGACGCCTTCCTCGGAACAATAAGCGCGGCAGACTTCACTAAAGAGCAACGAGCAGACCCTGAGCTAAAAGGCCTCGTCTAGTATTTGGAAGGGAATAGGGCATTTAAGCGCAGGGTGTCTTCGTTCACGTTACAAAACAACCTGCTCGTAAAGAACTTCCCACCGGTCCGCGCCAGCAACTTTCTTGTTGTTCCGTCAGCGCGACGTCCAGACGTACTGCACGCCCTACATGGCGATCCAACAGCTGGACACCTAGGATTCTCCTGAACGCTGTCGAAGATACAGGAAAGGTATTACTGGCCACATTCTGTCCGCCGACGTCGCCCGTTACTCAAGACATGCCGAGACTTTCAGCGACGCAAGACACCACCGACAAGGGCAGCAGGATTACTACAGCCGATCAAACCTCCTTGTCGACCATTTCAGCAGATCGGGATGGATTTGTTGCGACCATTTCCGGCGTCAACATCTGGAAATAAGTGGATCGTCGTGGCGACGGACTATCTGACCCGCTTCGCTGCAACTGAAGCTCTGCCGAAAGGCAGCGCAGCCGAAGTGGCGAAATTCTTCGTCGAGAACATCCCTCTACGACATGGCGCCCAAGAAGTCCGCATGACCGACATGACCGACAGTGCAACGGCCTTTAAAGCGGAGCTCACCCAAACCATTCTGCAGTACAGTCGGACGAGGCACAGGAGGAAAACTGCCTGCCACCCACAGACGAGTGGACTTACGGTGCGCCTGAATAAGACCCGCGCCGACATGCTAGCAATGTACGTCGACGTCGAGCACAAGACGTGGGACGCGGTCCTTCGGTACGTAACCTTTGCTGACAACACGGCGGTGCAAGAAACAACAGAGATCACGCCATTTAAGCTGGTTTACGGCAGGAACCCGACGACGACGCTCGACGCCATGCTGCCGCACGTCACTGGCGAAGAGAATGTTGACGTCGCTACCTATCTCCAGCGCGCCGAAGAAGCCCAACAGCTCGCCCACCTACGGATCAAGAACCAGTAACGAACCGACCGCCCACACTACAACCTTCGACGACGCTTCGTCGAGTACCAGCCCGGTGACCGTGTTTGGGTTTGGACCCCGATACGCCGTCGAGGACTCAGTGAGAAACTATTGCGACCCAATTTCGGACCCTACAAGGGCATCCGACGTATTGGTGCACCAGACTATGACGTCGAGCCAGACGGCAATTCATATTCACAGCGGCGCTGAGCACGACCTGAAGTTGTCCACGTGGTGCGTCTTAAAACCTTTTACGCACGCTGACGAACGTCCTTGTTTTGTTGTTTCTTTGCTACGAGTGTTTTTCTTTATTACTTTCGTTTGTTTGCAGCATCGAGTCGATGCTTTTTTTTAAGATGGGGGGGGGGGGGTATTGACACTTGCACTTGCCTATCTTAATCGGGCGACCACGCTTCGCCGCCTAACAAATATTATCGCACAGCGCGGGACGCGCCTGCGTGTATCGGAAGTTTCTGGAATGGTATCGATGCTTCTATCCGCTGTCTGTTGTCACCGAACCTTGTGTTATCTGATTTCATGGCGTGACGCAAATGGTGCAGAACTTTGTGGAAGACAAGCGGGTCCCAGCGAGTAGTCTGGAACATTCGACGACTGCTGTTTAAAAGCCGACGCGCTTGACCCGCTGATCAGATTTTCGACGATCGCCGCGTGTGTTCGCCGCCATCATGGTTCTTTTGAGTGTAGCCTGCTTTTGAGGGCACAAGCTCGCCCAATAAAACGCTAATTTCTATGATCACAGTTTGGTACCTTCTTCACCATCACTACTACGTGACAATATGAACAGAGCTAGGCCGAGAAAAATGCGGCCATTTTGGGAAAGGTGAAACCGCTGGAAATATCAGGACAGCATTAGGTTAAATGTAAAAGATGACCTAAAGATAAGAAACCACTACCTTGACAGGGTGGCCAAATTTTGACACAAATTGGCTGTTGAAGCAGTTGAGCTGAAACCCGATGGTCCGAAATAAGGCGAGAATGTCGGCAAGTGTTGAGCAGAGGTCCAGTAGGCCCTGTGGCGATTGCAAGTATAAGCGAGATGCCTGGTCGTTAGTGGATACAGTTATTGGGGTTTGAAATATTGCACGCGCACTCCATCATATTAAATACAGTGCACTCTACGGTGTCATTTTTTTACGACTTGTACCGATTCTCCGGCAATGACGATAGGAACAAATTGTCTCACGTGCCGAATGTCACTTTCCTCGAACTGACAACATTCCTTACCCGCCGTAGTAGCTTAGTTCTTATTGGGTGCGACTGCTGATCACGACGCCGCGGGATCGAATCCTAGCCACGGCAGCCGCATTTCGATGGGTGTGAAATGCGAGAACACCCATGTACTTAGGGTTAGGCGCACGTTAAAGAACACCAAGTGGTCCAAATTATTCCGGAATCCCCGACTACGGCGTGCCTCCTAATTCGATCGTGGTTTTTGGCACGCCATCATCATCATCATAACCAGCCTGGTTACGCCCACTGCAGGGCAAAGGCCTCTCCCATACTTCTCCAACTACCCCGGTCGTGTACTAATTGTGGCCATGTTGTCCCTGCAAACATCTTAATCTCATCCGGCCACCTCACCTTCTGCAGTCCCCTGCTACGCTTCCCTCCCTTCAAATCCAGTTCGTAACCCATAATGACAATCGGTTATCTTCCCTCCTCATTACATGTCCTGCCCACGCCCATTTCAACTAGGATGTCATTAACTCGCGTGTGTTCCCTCACCCATTCTGCTCTTATCCCTTAGCGTTAAACCTTTCATTCTTCTTTCCATAGCTCGTTGCGTCGTCCTCAATTTAAGTAGAACCCTCTTAGTAAGTCTCCAGGTTTCTGTCCCGTACGTGAGTACTGGTGAGACGCAGCTGTTATATACACTTTTCTCTTGAGGAATACTGGCAGCCTGCTGTTCATGATCTTAGAATGCCTGCCAAATGCACCCCAGCCCATTCTTATTCTTCCGATTACTTCAGTCTCATGATCCGGATCCGCGGTCACTACCTGTCTTAAGTACATGTATTCCTTTACCACTTCCAGTGCCTCGCTACCTATCGTAAACTGCTGCCCTCTTCCGAGGCTGTTAAACATTACTTTAGTTTTCTGCAGATTAATTTTTAGACCCATCCTTGTGCTTTGCCTCTCCAGGTCAGCGAGCAGGCATTGCAATTGGTCCCCTGAGTTGCTAAGCCGCGCAATATATCAGCGAATCGCAAGTTACTAAGGTATTCTCTATTAACTCGTATCCCCAATTCTTCCTAATCTAGATCTCTGATCTCTGAATACCTCCAGTAAACACGCTGTGAATAGCATTGGAGAGATCGTATCTCCTTGCCTGACGCCTTTCTTTATTGGGAATTTGTTGCTTTCTTTATGGGGGACTACGGTGGCTGTGGAACCGCTATAGATATCTTTCAGTATTTTTACATACGGCTCGTATACACCCTGATTCCGTAATGACATGTCTGCTGAGGTTTCGAGTAAATCAAACGCTTTCTCGTAATCAATGAAAGCTATATATAAGGGTTGGTTATATTCTGCACATTTCTCTATCCCCTGATTGATAGTGTGAATATGGTCTATTGTTGAGTAGCCTTTACGGAGTCCTTCCTGGTCCTTTGGTTGACAGAAGTCTAAGGTATTCCTGATTCTATTTGCGATTACCTTAGTAAATACTTTGTAGGCAACGGACAGTAAGCTGATCCGTCTATAATTTTTCGAGCCCTTGGCGTCTCCTTTCTTATGGACGAGGATTATGTTAGCGTTCTCTCAAGATTCCGCTACGCCCGAGGTCATGAGGCATTGCGTATGCAGGGTGGCCAGTTTTTTTAGAACACTCTGCCCATCATCCTTCAACAAATCTGCTGTTACCTGATCCTCCCCAGCTGCTTTCCCCCTTTGCATAGCTCCCAAGGCTGGCACGTAAAACCCCATAATTTATTATGCAAAATTCGTTAGGGATGCCCTTGGAAGTCCTTGAATACGCTAGGGCTTTGAGTATTTGGATAGCCTTACTGGCATTCAACACTTGCTAGTCTACACTGCGGCAATATTTTAGAGGCGGAACGGCAATATGATACACAATATGAAGAACAGACAAATCCCTCATGTAATATTGCAAAATAATTTTAAATAGCGGTCTTCCTTAACGCACGTGAATAACCGTGGCAGAAGACTGCTTGGGGAAGGAACTGCAAGTACTGTATTTGTCATACCCAAGGGCTGACCTGGCCCGGTGGCCAGTAAATGTGACGAAATATTGCGAGCAGCTTCGGCCATAGCATGCTAACGGACGACGACACAGACACAGTTTGCTCAATTCTTGTGTTGTGACTTTTGCGTCGAGGGGCAAAGCCAAGATATCCGTGTGTATGTCTAAACACTTAAGCACGTCTTCATTTGGAGCTGCTGCGGTAGCCCATGAGTGCGGATAGCAAAGCCGCTAGGGAAATAATGGGGGGCACCTCAACGAAATCAATAGGTGAAAACCAAAAGCACTGCACGACGGCGTCCCTCGTAGACGCTGTGCGATGTTCGGACTTCAAGAATGTGTGCTGACTGAAGAACGGTTGTCACGCAGTGCTTGTGACGGTTACTTTAGCTTCTTCACTCCGCAACATCCAAAACGAAAAAAAGAATCGTATTAAAAACCCCGAATCATTCATACATCGTCACGATTAAACGCTCTTAGGATGACAAGTCATTTCCAGACGACGAGCGGCTACGCTTTATCAAGAACATTGATAACGCCGGCGGGACAAGCATTGTGACGAAGTTCAATGCTCAGGGATGGCTTTTAATTATTTTATTTTCGCTTTATTGACGTCATCGTGTCACCGCGGGAAGTTCGAAAAGTTTAAGGTCAGTACCCCATGTGGTGGCACTCACGCGAACTTAACCCTCGTGTCCAGAAAAGCTGGATACAATAGACTCCCAATTTACACACACTGTGATTCGTGCTCCCCGTTCGCCCTCTCCTGCTGCAGCCATGGGCAAATTGTGCCTGTGGCCTTTCTCAGCCACGATTAGGCATGAACGGAGGCCAGCATATGTGCTTACTTGTATGTAGGAAGGAAAAAAACTAGGAGGGAGCGTCACGTGATTCTACTAGCCTCTGCAAGCCAACCTCCTCTGAAGCCGCCCTCCCGATTACCGGGGCCTTGTGCGCGGTGTCGTTTGGGTAGGAATAGGCCCACAATTTTGCCGGACCATTCGCGTTTCTTTGGCGCGTGGTAACGATTAAAGGCCCGTTTATAGTCCGACGTTATCGGCGCCGGGCCCGTCAAGGCGCGTTGGAAGCCGCCGGTTACGTTAGCTGCGCCGGTGCGCCCGACTATAGAGGTGTCGTTTTCGCCGACGTGACGTAGCGTGCGTGCGCACGCGCGCGCGCGTGCGTTACGTCGGACTATAAACGGCCCTTAAGGCCCGTTTATAGTCCGACGTTATCGGCGCGCGGGCGAGCGTCGTTCGCGGTCAGTCACGCTACGTCGGTTGTGCTGCGCCAGCCGAGATGCCATCCCCTCTATACTTCAACGCACGCGCCGTAGGCTGCTATCTTCGGAGCATGCGCAGAAGGTACGCCAAGTGGCGCGCCGTCCGCAAAAGCCGTTTGCGGAGTTGTGTTGGCGCCTTTTTCTTCGCGCGCAATGCATTGTGGTGCGAGAGATCCGCCGACTTCGACGCGCGAATCGCTCAGGAGCCATATCGGCGCCGGGCCCGTCGGGGCGCGTTGGAAGCCGCCGGTTACGTCGGCTGCGCCGGTGCGCCCGACTATAGAGGGGCCGTTATCGCCGACGTGACGTAGCGCGCGCGCGCGTGGATGTTACGTCGGACTATAAACGGCCCTTTAACGGCTGCCGTCAAAGGCACGGAGGTGTGTAGGAAGTGCAATGCGTGTGTTTCTGCTACCACGGGCTCCGTTCTGCGCTTCAAATGCGCTGTATTGAAACGTGGAGAAAGACTGTGGAGCCAGAGCCATGGGGCGACATAATTTTCGAAGCATCACTTGCATGTGTTGGTGGGCTAGTTGGTTAAGCATGATTACAAAAACGGCGCCGAATAAAACAACACACCTCCTTAACACACCACCTCCTTAACACAACACACCTCCTTAACCAGCACCACTGCTTGGAAGATAGTGATCTGTAGAATCGTCTATATTTCTCTAATTGGGTCCTCACAAAAACCGATGAGTAGCGCCTACGTGCTGTCTCGTGTTTCCCTTCCTCCTGTGTTGTTTTATTCGGCGCCGTTTTTGTAAGCATCACTTGCGCTTACCACCACAGTTAGTCGGCGCTCTCACCTCGAACATAGTCCTGAGTGTGCCGGCCTGAGCGTGGTCTATTGTTTCGTCAAATCAGCTGTTGGCTACCTGAAACTCGGGTGCGTATTTTCTTGCGAATTTTTGTTCCGCTGCTTAGCACCTATATAGGATGAGACAAGATCTATCGCGGGATAGGTATTTGTCGCGTGCTTGCTTAGCAAAGGTTCTGTTGTGCGTCTTTCGTTGTGAAATAAATAAATAGCATTACCCTGCATTCTAAACGCTAAAGTCGTCGCCTTTCTTTGGGATTTACGCGCGCTTGTTTGTAAGATTGTGTGGTGCGTCGTCGTTACGCTGTTGAGATGTGCCTGCTGAGTTCTCGCCGGTCTGTTGAGACGCAGAAGGCACTGAGCGGAACGGCAGCGTCGACTAGGATCGTCTGTCATAACTGTTGGCTTTAAATATGCGCTTGATGGTAATTGGAAACAAGCTGTGACAGCTGCTGTCTTAGCGTAGATAAAGTGCAGGGATGGTTTTTCTCTTTTTTGCCGCAAAATCTATTGCCACAAACGCGAATTGACAACGTCAGTGCAAAGGTTTAAAGGTGTGTTTTGTTTCGTCCCAATCGCCATGTCTTTCTCTAATGATCAGAAGGAAAACCTGATCTTTGCCTTGGGAGTTGCAATGGGAAGAAGAGGAAGGCCGCAAATAATATCAGTCATGGAAATGTGGCGGTAGACCAAGCGCATCGACTCTCATCAGAAATGAAAAGGCGAGACAAACCGGCAGCTGCCAGAAACAGCGGTGGAGGACTCCATCTTTGAGTCCCAGCCACGCACGGATGTTATAGATTTATGGCGTCATGCCGTCATGCTAGCATGCGGGACGTAGCCACCCACGTAATAATTTCCAAGTCGTCAGTTTGGAGGATTCTAGACGATGGCCTTTCTCCCGTACCTCCTTAACCAGCACCACTGCTTGGAAGATAGTGATCTGTAGAATCGTCTATATTTCTCTAATTGGGTCCTCACAAAAACCGATGAGTTACCAGTCTTCTTGAGCAACATCACGCGCACAGGTGAAGGCAATTTTCACAGAAACGCCCCCGTTAATTCGCGTAATGCACACTACTGGAGAGGCTACAATGCACACTGGGTGTTCATTGAACAACCAGTACCACTGGTTGTTCATTGTGTGGTTCAGAATTTACGCCGGTGCTATAATCCGTCCCATTTTCTTCGGTCACATACTGACTGGACAGCGTTACGTGGACGAAATCTTTGAAGGAGTGGTGGATGAGTTTATGAGCGAAGTCCCGCTGTCACGTCTCCCACTTCTGTGGTATCAGCAAGATGGGGCCCCCGCACACAGTAGCAGCCGAGCACGAAACTGGCTGGATGCGACTTTTCATGCGCAATAGATTGGAAGGCAAGGGCCTGTAAATTGGCCGGCAAGGTCACCTGGCCTCTCTCCACTCGATTTCGTTCTTTGGGGTTATGCCAAAGATTGTGCTTACATGATCGAGACGAAGGTCAGATTAGCTCAAGACAAGGATAACGGATGTCTGCCGTAGAATTAGACCGTAGGTCATCAAGAAAGCCACTAGAATTGTGATAAAGCGGACTCAGTATACTGCGTAGCTGCAAAAAGATATCTATTCGAAGACCTCCTCTAGGCAACAGCTGGTCTTTAACGGCACTTATGAATTCATGGATAATAAGGGCACACTGGAATATGAAGTATTTTTTTTTTTGTGCAGGCGTCTCGATTGCCAATTCGGCTTATTTAGAAGCGGTTATTTATTTTGTTAAACGCATCTGCTTTGCCTTTTCTCATTACGTGGGTTCTTCCCGGTTGGTTTATTTCGCTTTTATTCCATGAACCTGTTTTTGCATCCCGTATGCATTTTCATGAAAAATAAAACCGTCACTTCAATTTGGCTTTGGTCCGAAGCAAGCTTCTGGCGCGAAATAGAGCTGCATGCGCACTCTGACGATTCGGTGCGAACAAAGCCGGGATTATGAAACATGCTATGCCTATTAGATTGCTTTTCGCGTTTCGTGCATGGTCAATGCGGCGCTTTGGCCTCCTTATCGAGGGGCTTTGGTTATCAACGTGATCAGCCGGCCTTGAGAGACGAATAATGCGGGAGACACATGGTGCGATTTTCCGTGCGATCTGTCGTACGGCGCGTCGTGTGCGACTTGCCGCATGCGGCGATTCGGGACACATGGTACGAATGAGCGAGCGGCGGTTAGCTCCGCCCAGAACCGGCGCCCTTGCGTAGAAGTTCGGAATGCTGCATAACTTCGAACAGACAGTGCAAGCAAACGTATTTGCAGAGCTCTCTTGTTTGAAACAAACGATGACAATATAAACACGCCTATGGAAGCACTGTAGACGTGTTTCCGCAAGGCCGCGTTAGCAGTAACGGCTTCGTTGACAGCCGCCGATGGCTATAGGAGCCGGCAGGCATAGCTCGCTCGGCCATCGAAACCAACACCGGTGGCGCTTGTGACGCGATCGCTTGCAGCTCGTATAACGAAGCGCCACAACATGTACACAGTTATCTCACGCTTAAATTGCAGCACATTTCATTTCATTGGCGCCGACGGAAGCGAACGAGCTGCCAGGCGAGCTTGCGATCGCTCGGAGACTGTGTAGGCCTAGCTAGCTGGCCGTCTATCCGAGGCCGAGGGCCCATGCCGATGCGTCCGCAGCTCGTAATAAAGCGCCTAAATTGATCAGCACAATCAATGCCTGAACATTTATGTTTCTCTTAAGCGAAAATACGGTTAGTTTTCTCGGTGCCGTTAGTAGCGATGAGTAAACACGCCAGTCAGGCGAGCCGCTTCGTATAGACGATTGCTGGCGCGTCTGCGCTGACCGCGTCCGATTAGAAATCACGCCAACGATTTACTATATCGCACAACGTTTTATAACATGCACTCTTTCGAGGCTGCTTAATTCGATAAGTTACTTCGTGTCAGAAACAAATTGCTGCTTATTTATGTGCCGCCGTCAGCGGCGAAAGAGGCCCTCGTTTCGACCAGGGAGAAAAAAAACAGACATGATCGGAGCGGCGAGGCGCTCGCTCGCCGGCTCCGCCCCGTCGGGTCTATGACGTAGCCGTGACGTTCGCGCTGCCTGCGCTGTCATTGGCTGCGGTCGCCCGACCGATGCGGCGGTCGCACGAGAATATTCAGCAAGTTGGTCGCATGCGCGGCGTGCGATTCGGCGCCGCGTGCGGCGGATTTGGTTGAGAACCTGTTGAGTGCGGCTGCCGATGCGAATGGTCGTACGACCGATCGCACCCAAAATCGCACCATGTGTCTCCCGCATTAGTGTGATGTAGAAATGGGAGGAAGGAATGTTTGCGACGCTGCGAGACCAGCTGTTGGTGCTCCTTCCGTATCATTATCAAGGTGACGCGCTGTCTTATCGGGTTTGCCGCAGGCAATTAATGCAGTTGCTTTCAATAAGCTTATTTGAGAGCGCTGCTTGATGATGCGGGTGGGAGTGCATTCACGTGGTATTATATTTCGTTAGGTTTGTTTGCTGGTCAGAAAGAATTGCACGAAATTAGTACGTCGCTGAAAACACATCAGTTAGATGTCATTTGAGGGTGCCTGGGGGCGCCTACTAATGCCTAATTGACACTTTCTTAATTATGACAGTACTTCTCCAATTTATTTATTTATTTATTTATTCATTTATTTAATTATTTCAGAATACTGCAGGCCAACCGTTATGGCCCATGCAGGAGGGGCTATACAGGGCATGCAAATACACTGCGACATAAAAAGAAAAAGAAGGGCAGCTTAACAGACTGCCGCTAATAAACAAGCAGAAAAATGTGTATATACATGTACATATTTATACATATATACACGTATACGCACATATACAGCACTCATTCACTCAAACAAATACTCTTCTAGAGCTTTAACAAAATTAGACGACTGGAAAATGGCCCCCGGAAGACAGTTCCAGTCGGAAACGGTCCTCGGGAAAAAACTGTGTTTGAATGTTTCAGTTCTTGCAAAAATTGGTTCCAGTAAATGACTTACTGTGTGGTGTGTTCGTCTAGACGCTAGCTGTTTAAGTACTGCGGGATGCGAAATGTTTAGTTTATGTGCTAAAAGGTTATGCATGAACAACAAACGAGACATTTTCCTACGTACTTGGAGTAGTTGGATGTTATTTGTTTTCATTAGTGTCGTAGGTGCATCAAGCCTTCTGTATTTGTTATAAATAAACCTAATCGCTTGCCTTTGCACCATCCCAAGCTGGTAAATGTCCTTCTTTATGAACGGGTCCCATAAGACCTACGCGTACTGTAATTTTGATCTAATAAATGTTATGTATGCAACAGGGGCGTAGCCAGGTGGGGGGGGGGGGGCTTATGGGGCTTCAGCCCCCCCCGAAATTTTTTCGTGCTGTCCATGCACCGCCGACCAAAGCGACCCCCGGCGCCGGAAATCACTCTGGATTTTGTCTAGAACGTCTTTTTGACGCTCGAAAAGACATTTACCCGCGAAGATTGCAAACTCGGGCTGGATTTCGTGGCAACGCCCATACACCGGGAGTCATATAACGCAAGCAGTCCCATCCGAGCACAAAGTTTCAAGGGCGCTTTGACGGTGAGCGGGCTCGCCGCGGCATCTCACTGAGGCCACGGAATCTATAGAGCGCATGGATATCAATTGCGAAATTTTATGGGTATAAACCTCATAAGCTTTTGATGTGAAAGGTGCATTGACATTTCCAAAGTTGTGCTTTAGATTTTCAATTGCGGAACTTTGTGGGTTTAATGTTGTTATAAACATTTGACGCCAAAGGTCTATTGACTTTTCTAAAGTCTTACATCGGAACATACAACGAGACAATTAAGCCAAATCAACACACTAGCAGACGAGTTGACAAAGCAGGCAGCGAGGTCCAATGAGACGAAGCGTTTGGGTGGTTAATTTGTGCCGTCATGTCACATAAAAAATATCAACATTTTTTTTAACCTACGCCAGAACATTCATGTCAAGACACTAAAGCCAGCCAAAGTAACTACGTTCTTATTTATTTTTTCTACTTTGACTTTTATTCGCGAGGACACATTGAGCTTCTTCAATTTTTTTTTGTTCTCGCTACCCTGCCCGCGGGCTGCCCGAGCCAGCCAGAGCGCATACGTTTTTCTCGTATGGCCCCGACCACCATGCGGTGCAATTCGGTGCGCGTTCGGTTTGCTCTGGCCGAGTGCTTTTTCACCTGACAGAGTTTTGGACGCTTTCTGGCTAGCAGACGACAAAAAAAAACAATGGTCACTCGCCGCCATCACTGTGGGGACTCGAAGGATTGCACCGCATTCCTTGAGCGGAACCTTTCCGGAAAGTCTTGTTTCGCCGCTGTATATACACTGAGCAGTATGCGTATGGTTCTCAGTGGACCAAGCGTCTGATGTTTTCTTCGGCATTCCTCCCATAGCCCCATTAGGTGCCCGAAGTAGGCACTAGATTCTGGCCAACATACTTTCCTATGCGTTTTTTTTTTTCATTTCGGTGCCTCCGCCTCACAGAAAAAAAATGCATTGTTGCGGCGCAGCGAATTGTCGCATGGTGAAAGTTCGATTTTGATACTTCTTTTGCGGAAAGTAATGGGCGACGGCACGCTTCAGTTGCCTGATACGTTTATTATATTATTGCGAAAGCAATTATATGGACATTCCAGGCGCATTTCTGCCGTCGCCGTCGCCGTCGCCCTCATGTTTCGTATAAAGTCCAAGGGTGAATACATCGTGACCACGCGCTGCATGCTGCATGTGCGAGTGAAAGCGTAGGAGGGGAGGTGAAATGGGTGAGCCGACGATGGTGGCTCAGTCTTGTGTGCGCAAAGGAGAAAAGCGGGGAGCAAGCGCGCCGCCTTCCGTCGCGCGCAATACATCGGGGGGAGTGGATGGAATGGGGGCGGAATCTAGGATTCTGTGAATCTATGATTGTGCAACATGTTTATTTGCCTTGTTTGACGCATTATATACAGTTACTTCTTCTTACATACATAGACTCATTGGAGACTTATACGTATTCTTAAATATCTTGTTGCGAGGTTTGGTGCATACATGCAGTGAACTTTGTTTCCAGTGACACTTTTTTGTCCTTTATCAAGCCGTATTTTCGCATTTGTATATCCCATTGTATATTTGCATTTCTAATGTTCGAGGGCGAGTCAAATGAAACTGAGCCTACCCTAACCGCGCAATAATGGTTCGGTTCATTTTCTGCGAGGCATGCGCGTAGGAGAACGGCATGTCTCATTTACAAAAGTGACACGCAAGTGTGAAGATAAATGTTCTTTAATGACCTCATACACTGGGTTGAATATGGTTGCGTCACGTAATGGACACTTCAAAAGTTGAACAGCTTTGTGTAGCGAAGTTTTTGACAGCTGAAGGTGTTTCCAAAACAGAAATTAATCACCATATGACTGCCGTCTACGTTGAACACTTCATTTCATTGACCACTGTGAAGCGTTGAAGCAAACGGTTCAAAGGACGTTGCAAAGACATTCCAAGACCGGGCCAAAACCATGTATTTCATCCCTCGACAAATTGTTTAACAGGAAGCTTTAGCTCGGGCCCAATCCGACGCGGCCTATTCATATACTTGTAAAACGCAGAAACGCTTTTCTGAGATAATCCTGCTAATCGCTTTTGTTGAAATTGGTTGCATTTGAGAAAGTTAAATCCTAGTGTCTGTTGGAAACGGAACTTCGATTTAGGGCCTGAATTTTGTTTAAAATATTTTGAAAAATTCGAAAGTTTGAAAAAATACAAGCACGACGTTTACAAACTAATAGCCATGCTTGAAGAACAGATATTGTGGTTCTGTGAACGGCATTTATTATAACAGTCAAAGCGGACAAGTTTGCTGTGTCAATTTGTATCTTACGTGAATTGGTTACGTTGTGTACAAGGGTTCTGCAAGAGCTGTATTTCCACAATACAAATTTTTTTTGTGATTCATGTGTGGCATATCTATTTTCTCCGCTGTAGATGTACTATTACATGCAATTCACAGAGTTGTGATATCATTTTTCATTGTTGAGTCACGGAGTTTTAAACTTGATAGTTTCGTTTTCTGAAAATTTTCAATGTTGGCCAATTTTTAATAAATATTTGACCGTCTAAATGAAAAATTCGAAACCAGTAGTCACTAGAATTAAACTTTTTCTTTTAATTGCAACAAAACTCCTCAAATGTGGTGAAGTGGTTGCAGGGAAAAACGAATTCCCCTTCTACATGTACTTAAATAGGAGCACCCGAGCTAAAGCTAAAGCTTCCTCTTAAGGAGGAGGCTGAGCTGCAACGTGCAGCTATATATATATATATATATATATATATATATATATATATATATATATATATAGGGCCAGTGGCGTAGCCCCCCCCCCCCCCCCGAACAAAGTTTCTGGCTACGCCACTGGTATGCAAGACGTTTAAGCTTACTTGGAGCGCCTCTAAGCTTCCGCCTCAGAAAGCACAGCTTGGAAAATGTTGAGGAACAAATGTCTGCAATATGCGCAGACCAGGTTATATCGTTTGTTATTGTAACCCCTAAGTATTTATGATGTGTGACCTCCATAATAGAATGATTTAGAAGGCTGTAAGAGAAAGGAAAAACCTGCTTCTTGCGCGAAATTCGCAAGAGGACAGTTTTATCTAGGTTAGGTTGCATATTCCATTTAAGGCACCATTGATGAACAGCTAGTAGTGAGTTTTGTAAGAGGTAATGATCATTACGCTTGTTTATGCTCTTGAAAAGAATGCAGTCATCTGCAAAAAGCCTGACAGACATTTTCGGAAACAGCAGCCGGCAAATCATTAATATAAATTAAAAATAGCAGCGGGCCTAAAACACTTCCTTGGGGTACACCTGACGTAACTGGAAGCACTTCAGATTTACAACCGTTAACCTCTACGTACTGTGTCCTGTGTTTTAAATAAGCATTAATCCAATTAACAAGGTAAGTAGGGACGCCAATACTTTCCAGTTTATAAATAAGTTTACTGTGGGTAACTGTGTCAAATGTCTTGCGGAAATCTAGAATAAGTACATCAATCTGCCCTGATTTACCAAGCACAACAGAAAAATCATGAATTGTTGTAACTAATGTGTCACAGTGGACATTTCTATCCGAAAGCCGTGTTGTGCAGGTGATAAAATGTTATTTTCAGCAAGATAGCAATTAAGATAACCAGAAACTATGTGGTCAAGCAGCTTGCAACAAGAGGAAGTGATTGAGATTGGTCGATAATTAGAAATGGTTAGCTTGTCCCCCTTTTTTAGAATTGGCACAACGCGGGCCATCCTCCAGTCCTCCGGCTCATCTCCCGAAAGTAACGAGACTTGAAAGATCCTCGTTAAGGAAATAGATACCTGTGCTACAAAGCGCTTCAGAAAGGCATTTGGAAGCCCATCGGGACCCGCGGATTTTTTATCTGCGAGTTTACGCAGCATAGACACAACACCGTTCACAGAGATTGCTGGTACGTCACCAGGATCTTCAACTGGAATTCTAGCTGTGGTTGCACGTTCCATAAGGAACACGCTTGGAAAATACGAGTTAAAACCTTGCGCTATGATCGTGGAGTCGGTTGCTATGATCGTGGAGTCGGTTACAACGCTGTTATTAACTCGGATTTTGGTCAAGTGGTCAGTCCTGTGACCTAGAAAATTCCAAAATTTTTGCGGATCACTTCTGATAAATTCGGGGAGCGTTGTGTCAAAATAACGGGACTTTGCTAATTTTAACTTATAGGCAAGTTCCTCTTTTAGAACCTGGAACTGTTGCGGACAAGGTATCTTTTTCTTCCTAGAGCGCCTTACTTTGCGTTTCATTTGAATAATTTCACGACTTATCCAAGGATTGCGGCGATTTATACGAACCTTTCTAAGGGGAACAAAATATTGAATAGTATACTGTACTGTATTCTTAAAGTGCTGCCATAAACTATGAAGGTCATTGCTGCAAGGGTTATCCAACTGTGATTGTAAAGAGTCGATGATTGCGTTATCGTCAGCACGTGCGTAGTCCTTGATGATTTTAACCGGACGCATCCCGGAAACAATTGGCGAAACACAACAGAAGAACAACAGACGATGGTCCGAGATTCCAGCTTCAACGCTAAGCACTCCATCAAAAAAGATTTCACTAATAAAGAAAAGGTCTAAGACAGATGCCTCTCTGGTGTATGCATGAACGGTTTGCTTAAGGTTTAAAGAAAACATCGGATCAAGAATAATATCACATGAGGCAGACAGGCCGTAACACGGTTTATCCCAATCGATAGCAGGGAAATTAAAATCACCGGTAATAATTAAGTTCCGGTGTTTGTAAGGTAGTAAGCGGTCAAATAAACTATACATGAAAGAATCCGCTGCATCAGGTGCACGATACACAGCACAAAGAAAAAAAGTGAGACCATGCGCAGTAACCTACAACAACAAACTTTCATGCTGATCAATTTGTTCAAGCAGCGTTACGTTTACTGCACGTTTCGCAATGACAGCAACGCCTCCACCACGTGAGCCGTGATCGCGTCTGTATATGACGTAGTCCGGTGGCACAATTTCTTCATCAAGAATACCGCTATGCAACTATGTTTCGGAAATCACCAGTAGGTGAGGATCGTAAGAAATCAGCAGAACTTCAAGGCTATCTATTTTGTTTACAATGCTTCTAGCGTTCAGGGATATCACCCGTAACTGGCACGTATCTGGCGATGGGCTCGTCTTGACGTCACGAGAACTACCGGCGTTAAAATTAACCGATGGCGGTTTATGCTTCGCTTGATTCGGAGAACCATGGGCGTAAAAAAAAGACAGTGATTCTGAACCTGTGGCTTGTCAAGTACTAGACGCATTGGCGCGTTTCCTTCGCGGACGACCTGCATTTTTCCCCGGCTGTAAGGCTTTCGTTACGCCACTCTCATAGCTGTGATCAATACCGCGTGAAGCAGCTTCAGTTACTTTAAAACTTTGATTTTTCTTTTCGTCCCACGCGTAGACCTCTTTGTTAATGACTAATTTATCATACTTAAGGTACACTTTATCCTCAGGCTCCTTATCTTTAGCAGTAGCCCAGAGCAGCTTTCAAATTTTTCTTAGCCTAGGTGAGAAGTCTTCCGAAATGTACGTTTGAGTTCCCTTCAGCTTAGAAGCATTTCTGAGAAGTTCCGCTTTTTCAGTAAAGTCAAAAAACCTTATAATCACCGGACGCGCTTTCCCAACCACTTTTCTTCCTAGGCGGTGTAAACTTTCTAGGCTCTCTACTTTTATTTCAAGTTTGCGCTCAAAAAGTTCTATTAGAATATGTTCCTTAAGACTATTTGCCGCCTCTGCTTCAGACTCCTGAATACCATACACGAGCAGGTTGTTTCGTCGAGAATAATTTTCAATGTTGTCCACATTTCTCCTTAGTGAAGCAATCTCTTCGTTTAGTTCCGCAAGCGATTGCTCGCATGTCTCCATCCTTTTAGCTGTGTGTGAAAGCACTTCCAGTTTACCTTCAATGGAAGAAAGTCTCATGTTTGTCGCGGTAATGTGCGAGTCTAGCTTAACTCCGATAGCCTTTAGTTCGCATGAAGAAGCTTTTTTGATTTTGGAGAATTTCTACGAGTTGCTCTGCTATCCCTGGGCCTGGATTAAGCTCAACGTCGCCGCTTAGCAACATCGCAAGTAGACAAAATGAGTCAAAACACTCAGCAAAACATTCAAGCAAGACGCCTGGGCAAGGCAGCACAACCAAACAGAGGGAATCACTTTTAAATTCACAGGAATTGCGATATCTACCAACTTGCATGAAAAAGACGAACAGGTTTAGCCGTGACGGCATCCCTCGGGTGCTGCCTTGCCCACTGGCGAAGAAATCTTGAGGGGCGGTTTCCAAGAAATTTGATGATGTCGATGTTACTTGGGACAGCCAACGCGAATGCCGATAACGTTCAAGGCAGCAGCCATCGGTGTCGTTGTGAAATCCAGTATTGGCATGGAAGAGCATCGTCACTGGCACACGGTGATGTCGTTCATTCCACGGCGCCGCACACTGACCGTCGACGGGACGAAAAGAAGCAGTGTCGATGCACGAGGCAAAGACCTGCATGAAAAAGACGAACAGGTTTAGCCGTGACTGCATCCCTCGGGTGCTGCCTTGCCCACTGGGATTAGATAGTTAATTGCAATTGTCGAATTAAAGTTCAGGAACAAAATAATTACTGGCGGCTACTCCTCTGTACTGGAAACAATGTGCGCTATGGGTTTTGTTCGAGTAACGAAACTGCTCCTTTTTTAAGTCTTGGTGCACCCTGTATAATTCACTCAGTAACCGGAAATAAAGCCAAGCTGGATTCACTCGAAATCAGAATCAACAGCAGCCATGCGCAGGAGTGCTTATACCCGGACTCACGTGAAAAGAAAGAGAGAGAGAGGCTGAAGTTTCGCCGGAAAGACGAAGCAGTATTAGTGATTGTGAAGTATACGACAAATACAGACAGGCAGATTACCCCCCCCCCCCCCCAAGAGACGCCAGATTCTTGGTGGTGGGAGAGGGCTCAGGCTGTGAAACTAAACTGTCTCCTATTATGAGGTCTTGTAAATTCGCATATACGGGGGTCACTTCAGTGAACAATGCTTCGTGGTCACACGAATTTTGTTCAGCTGCAACAAATATATATATACATGGCGCTCGGAAAACTGAACTTGCGCCCTATGGTGGCAGGTATGTACAATCTTTTCACGTGAGCGAGACGAACTGGCTTGGTTACATAACTGAAAAGCTGGTGTAGAAACATGCCGAATACAAGCGGTACAGAGAAGAGCTAGGTGAAGGCCGACTATCCAATTAAGCATAGTAGAATAGCGAAGAAGATGAGAATACGTATGATTTATATGTGCACATGTTACCGAAGACAACACCAACCTGTCAATAAAATACTCGGGAATTCACTTTCAAGGTGGGATAGCGGTTCAGTATTTGCGGCTAAACCATGAGGAGGACAACTGATGGTTAACTTAGAAGCATGAAACGAGAATTACTGATTCGTCGTGGTGTGTGTTTCATCTCCTTCGCGTCCATGCTTATGTGCCAGCTTTTAAATTATAGAAAGAATACGGTAAATCGCCAAGCTTTCAATTTTGTTACGGCTCTACCAAATTTTATAAGGTTGTGGCACCTTAGCGAGACAACTGTGATTAAATGTAACGTGTTTATTATGCTTTTTACAGACGACATCGAAGGAACTGACATGAATCGAACAGTAATAATTAAGAAAGAGTGCGCGGTTGCAGGTAAAGGAGCGTTAGGATATACACATGGTCTTATACGGCGCCTGTTAGCATCGGTGTATCGTATCACTTCTAGCAGTGTATTGCAAAGTAAGAAGGGCAAGCACAAGGAGCAATAAGCGCACATGTTTGTTTGCGTTAACATATAGACTTTTAACTCCAGGAGGGGGGCTGGCGAAGCCTCCGACATCCGGCTCAAAACTATTGCCTTGAGAACAGGTTCTCAAAGGGAACAGACGACTTTTAGCTCCGGAGCAGCGAGGTATCGGCCACGGGACAAAAAAAAATGAACAAGCTATACCAAAAAGCGGACGAGAAAGAGGATGAATGGATGCATGGATGTTATGAGCGTCCTCTTTGGAAGAAGGCAGTGGGTTTCACCACCCTGCTCTTGCTATAATACTACCTAATGTCCTACCTAGGTATTAAAAAAAAAACGCGCGATGTAATCCCATAATAAAATTTTCTGACCCCCTACTGTGAACCTTGTTCTTGTACGTCTCCGTTTTTTCTCGTTTCCCTGCTTTTCTTCCACTAGTCTTCCAATCACCTCTTGCTAATGTCTATTGCAGACATGTTTACATTTCCTCTGCTCTCGCTGAACCCAAGCACTTCAAGGAGGCCACAGGTGCGTTAATTGGCCGCTGGGCAGATATCTTCATATTCTAATGAAACATGCCCAATCGTTGCTCTATTTTTACCACAGCAATCACATGCTTCTTCTTCCTTCTTATATCTCGCAATGTAGGTGCGTGTGCTAAGGCGTCCTGATCTCGCTTCGAAGGGTATTGAGCTTCCCTTTGAGTAATCATGAATTGTTTCTTTCCTGATTCCATTTTTTCCTCTTATGTAGTTACTCATGACCGCTTTCTTTTCCATTGCCGCCACCCATGCAATTATTTCGGCCTCCGCGACTTTCCGCTTGACGTTCTTTCTTGCTGTGTTGCCAACCCTACAGGCCGCATACTTGCTGGTAAGCTTCCTAGTTATTTTCCTCCACTATAAGTCAATCTTATTCCTGTACAAACACCTCAACACTCAGCCAGCCCATTTAATTTCTTCCATATTCCTCACTCGTTCTTAATAATCAATTTTACTGTGCGCTTCCTTGACTTCAAAACTTGTCCACCCCATTTGACCCTGCACAGCTTCATTTGTAGTCGTCATGTGAGTGTGCAATTTGAGGCATCCGACTGACTTTGGTTGCCATCGAGTCCTGATTGCATACCTCATTTCAAGCAAACAACCACATTTCGAAATCTAGGTCCTGGAACCATCACATATATACACATGCCCCGCAGCACTTCGTACTTATTTTATCCCCATAGTGCTCTGTGCTTCATTATTTATTTATTTATTTTCACATACTGCAGCCCCTGTTGGGGCGATAGCAGGAGTGGATAATACAACATAATACAAAAAACAAATACAATAGGCAAGAAAGAAACGAAGTTAAGCGCAATGTCGAGGGAGCATGCACAGACAAGAATTCATTTAATGGGAGAGAACGGTTGGTTTCTGGTAGCGAATTCCATGTTTCAATTGTTTTGGGGGAAAAGCAATACATAAAAGTATTAGTGCATGCAAAAAACGGTGTAATGTTATGCGCGTGATGTCTCCTATTAGAAGAGATTTTTGGAAAGGTGATGTATTCAGTACTTTAGAAGCGACAAGATGAAGGAAAAGTGCCATGAAAAACTTTTTATGGCTGGTTTTCGCTTCCCCTTTACTCTTATTGTTTTTTCCCGTGTTTCCATATATATATTACATTCGTATATCCATTTACCATGGTATTTATATTCCTTTACCAAATGTATTTCCTGGCCCTCAATTGACACTGTCTGTTGGCTGTTTTCATTGAGTAACATAACACCTGATTTTTTAATGCTACATTTCAGACCTGAATTCTCGCCTTCCTGTCCACAGATATTAGCCAGACTTTTCACATCACTTTGCTTGTTAGCTAACAACACAATGTCGTTCGCATAAAATAAACCTGGAAGCTGCTGATCTACTAGTGTACCTGCCTGCTTGCACTGGAGTATCAACCCGATATTACTTTCTTCAAGCGCCCTCTCCATCCTCACCATGTACATCATAAACAGCACTGAGGATAAAGGGCGCCCCTGCCTGAGTCCCTTGTTGACATCAACTTTCTCCTCACTCCTGCAAGGAGATACCCGGCAACCGGCGACATCTGCAGGCCGTTGGAAGACGGGAAAAGCGGGAGGGGGGGAAGGGGGTGACATGAGTGACACTACCCGGCCTTCCAAAACACTGCGCAAGCAAGCTGCAGTGTGAATTGGGGTCTCTGTGCCAAATTGTCCCCGTTTTGTTTTTGTTTATTATCCCCAGCAGGCCGCGGCCCCCACGCGAACGCGTTGGCGTGGCGCGATGTCAAGGGTGTTTTCAAAATAGCGACAAGCCGACGGCCTCGCCCTTGGAACGGGCTGCACTCCGTCGCCATAGTGCGCACGCACTGCCTGCAGCACGCCAATCTCCTATACGCGTAGATGGAACGCCTTATCTTTGGGACGCACCCGACCTTCCGCACAAAGCTTGCAACGATTCCACAATCACCCGGCTCTTTACTGTTTCTCTCCCTAACCATTGGCATGAACAACAGAACTTGTCGTTATCATGCTCGTACTGCATGGCAGAAAAATTACCCAACATGAAGTTGTAGTGTCATTGCAGTTATGCTTTTCCCATTTTCGGAATTGAAAGATAACAATATTTCAAGGGCTATTTAACGAAAATATGTATTTCTGCATAATTATGGTATGCTTTGTGTGTGTGCTCGCATGGACGTGTGTTTGTGTGCGTTTTAAATAAAGCGATTGTTAGCAGCGTGAAGGACCTAATATGGAGTGCACCGCATGCACAATAATTAAACACCGAATTTGTTTACAGAACGTATCAGACAGCGTAAACTGAGAACAGTAATTCAAATCGGGGTGAAATTCGTAACTTACCTTAATAAAGGAAAATATTTTTTATCCACGCGCATTTAGCACAAAGCAACAAAGGAAACCCATAGAGTTTTCTCAGCTAGAAAGCTATAACTTAAGCTAGAAAGCTTCAGAAATTAGGCGCGGACACTGACCAGGACGAAGTTTTCATTGCAAGGCTTTCATTCTGAGAAATCCGCTTTGGTTTTCTTTGTACTATAGTCGGGTAGATGGCATTTGTTTTCCTTTCATGAACCTTCCTCCACCTTGGAGGCTTCCGCAGAACTGATTTTGTAGTATTCTGTATTGAAATCCGTATTCTTACTTTAAAAGAATAAAATGACCTTATGGGCTGCTTAGCCAGAACAATGAATCATTAATATGGTGCTGTCGGAAAGTTTATCGCATTTAGGTACTGCTTCAGGAAGCGCGACATGCCAAACTCACCTCATATGCAAACTACATTGCGCTGGAACTTCCTGCTGTATTTCCGATTGAGTTTATACAGTGTCATGGTTTTCTCTTTAAGTGGCCATGGCGCAAAGCTTATAGAGTAAAATTCCCACAGATCTTGAATAGGCGAAATTTTCAAGCTTACTGAATACGGTAATAGCGTGTAACAAGCACTAGGCAGTGACGCAACACGCGAATACCGAACTTATAGGATACGTACCCCTGTATAGCTGTAAGTAGCTTTTTTTCTGTCTGTTATACGAATAACCTCGCTATTGTTCCCTTCCTCCTCGTCCTTTACTTTCCCTTCGCCAGTCAGGTCTTGTCCTACTATACCTATAATATTACAGGGCGCTTTACATGAATTTATTTCTTTCCATTTTCTGATGTCAGCCTGTTACTATTGCGACTACGTGTAACGACAGCCTTTTAAAGTGCGTTACGCAGTGCCAAATAAATCAAACCATGTGAGCAGCTTCTGCAGTGTTCCCGATGTCCACTTTGTGAGAGTTGCCACACGATATACATATTTCACGAACAAGTGCCCTGCTACATTTTTTGTTAGACAACAGACAATCAGCATCTTATTGAATGACATGTTCTGCGCAAGCCACGCTGCAGGATTTATGATGGTGACAGTGACTGCAGCGTTATGGTGGTGACAGTGAGGTCACGCGTTGAGCGTATGACACTGCTAGGATACACCATCGCGAAGCGATGGCCGCGTATGCTTTGCGGATTACTGGCCAAAATGCTCCTTACAGATTCACGCACGGATTTCTTGTCGTCATCATTGAGAGAGACTTATCTTGGAGCCCTCACGTCTCGCATTTGAGAAATCGTTTGGCTGCCAATGTGGACCTTCTCGCGTCCTGGGGCACTACAGTACCATCAACGTTGTAATTATATAAAGACCTATTTTTGGACTTCCTGCGGTACAGCTTACCTATACTAGGAAATACTTGCACTACAATTATCCGCTGACTTCAGACTGCACAAGCCCAAGCACGCACCACTTGTATTGGTCTCCAAAAAACTGCGTCATCGATCGCGACAATAGCCATTGCCTGTCTGCATTGCTACAGTTGTTGTCCTGAGAGCACACATCCGACAGCTGACTCGGATTCCCTCACAACTTATTGCCTGTTTGTAGCAATGAGTCCACATTCGACTTTTGCCAAAGTATTTTAAGACACCAGTCCTACTTATCAACACAAATCACGCCTTCTACACGATTATCAGCCCTATTGTGACGTCTGCACCAGCCGCAAGTAGAAGTGCTAATTCCAGGCACCAAAAAGAAAGCTGCAACGTCGTTGCAAACTTTGAAACAAGCAACTTTAGAATACCTTTACAATGTCCGCAGATTCCACCAAAATACCTACACAGATGGTTTGCTAAAACTCACAAGCTCTGCTGCTGCAGTCATTATCACGGCAAGATGTGAACAAATGATGTTAAAGGCTACATGTGTTACCACATCGACGGCTGGAGAAATTGCGGCACTCCATGGTGTCCTTGACTGATTTCATTAACCAGGTATCACCGAAACAGTGGACAGTCTTTAGCGATTCTAAGGCAGCCCTTAAGTGTTTGGAAAGCCCAATGCGCCATTGGCCTAACGAACAACTGGCTTCAGAAATTTGACACATATATCATCACAGTCATGACAAGGGACACAGCATAATACTCGAGTGGCTTCAAGGACATTGTAAAATCAGCGAGAATGAACACGCTGACGAAGCCACCCGATCGGCGCAGGAAAGTGGTCAGTGTGTTTTGATTTTGCTTTTGCGAGCACACGCTTCGGATAAGGATGCGACTGATGTCCCGTGAGTTGACTTTGCCCATGTGGGACTCGAACGTTTTCGCCACGTGTGGCTTACGTTCGTTGTCTCCGGACATACAGGCGCATCTACCGCCTGAGCCGCCATGGCGTGAACATACTATGCTGTATCATCTGTGGCTACGCGTTGCATTTACCACCTCTTAGGTATTGCCAACAGTCGCACTTGCGACACATGCATCTGTGAAGAGACGCTCGCACGCTTTATCTGTGTCTGCCCGTGATAGTGCCGAGAGGCAAGTGATGCGCAGAGTGCGCGACCAATAGGACAATCATGCTCTATCAGAATTAAAAGCTCTAGGCCAGTGCCCCCAAAGAACATCCGCACAGAAGGGCTCATTCGCGTTACTAAGGTTCTTGCGGTCTACGGGCGTTGACGATGGATAGTTGGATGCATCTTATGAGCGTCCCCTTTTGAACGGGGCGGTGGGTTGCGCCACCAATATATTGCTATTATACTGCCTAATGTCCTACCTAGGTTAAACAATAAAAAACACTATGAACTAATACAACCAAATTTTCCGATCTCCTATTGCGAACTGTGCTTTTGTACGTCTCCGTTTTTTGTCTTTTCCCTACGTTTCTTCCACCAATCCTTCAATCGCCTCTTACTAACCACCACTGCAGACATGTTTACTTTTCCACTGCTCTCGCTGAACCCAAGGGCTTCAAGGAGGCCAGTGGGGCCTAAATTTGCTGCTGGGCAGATATCTTCATATTCTAATAAAACATGCTCAATCGTTGCCCTATTTTTACCACAGCAATCACATGCTTCTTAGAACGACAGAAAGCTGAGCTAGTTGGTAAGGATTCATTATGCAAAAAAAAGTGAGGCGTGCAGACAGGACACAAGAGTTCGTGTCCTGTCTGCACGGCGTTCGTGTTGTCCACTTCTCTACCCTTGTGTCCTGTCTGCACGCCTCACTTTTTTTTACATGCTTCTTCTTCCTTCTTATATCTCGCATTGTAGGTGCGTGTCCTAAGGCGTCCTGATCTTGCTTCGAAGAGCAATGAGCTTCCTTTTGAGTAATCATGAATTGTTTCTTTCCTGATTTCGTTTTTTCCTCTTATGTAGTTACTCATGGCAGGTTTCTTTTCCATTGCCGCCATTTTGGCCTCTCTGACCTTCCGCTTGATTCATTGTTGCTGTGTTGCCCACCCCTACAGGCCGCATACTTGCTGTAAGCTCCCTAGTCCTTTTCCTCCACTGTGAATCAATGTTTTTCCAGGACAGATACCTCAACACTCTGCCAGCCCATTTATTTTCTTCCATATTCCTCAGCCGTTCTTCATACTCAATTTTACTGCGAGCTTCCCTCACTTCAAAACTAGTCCAGCCCGTATCACCCTGCACAGCTTCACTTGTAGTCTTCCCGTGAGGGCCCGATGAGAGGCGACCCACTGACCTTTGGTATACATCGAGTCCTGATTGTACCCCTGATTTAATGCAAACAACCGCATTTTCAAAAGTAAGCCCTGGAACCATTACAGCTTTCCACGTACCTCGGAGCACATCGTACCTATTGTATCTCCATAGCGCTCTCTGCTTCATTATGGCTACATTTGTCTTCCCCTTCACTGTTATTGTTTTTTTCCTGTTTCCACATATCTTTTGCGTTCGTTTATCCATATACCAAGTATTTATATCTGTTACCCGAGGTATTTTCTGGCCCTGTATCGCCAATGTCTGTTCACTATTTTTCATTGAATACCATAACACCTGATTTTCTAACACTAAATTTGAAACCTAAATTGTTGCCTTCCTGTCCACAGATATTAGCCAGACGTTGCAAATAACTTTATTTGTTAGCTAGCAACACAATATCGTCCAATAGACTTTAAGAACGCCGCCCCCTATCGCTATATAGTGTAGGCGATTTGTTTCTGCTGGTCCCTCTTTACCTCCATCTCTCTCCTCCTTCCTCTCGATTTCTCATTTTATCCCAGTTCTCCTCCCCCCGTGCAGGGCAGCCAACCGGAAGTACCTCTGGTTAACTTCCCTGCATTTCTGTATAGCCGTTCTTCTCGCTCTATGCTAGGAAGAGCGCGAAACACACGCCCGCACACAGACAGGAACGTGTGAGGACGGGGTATTTTAATTGATGACTGCTTTCGGTTATAAAAAAACAAACTGTGGCAGTGACAGCGATGGTGAGCGGGCGCAAACTAATACGCTCTTCTACAACATTGCAGTTGCCTGTGCCTGCCCAATCTAATCGGCCGGATTCCATGACAGAACTGCCATCTGTTTGAGGCTGCCGCAACCTTGGATTATCGCTCTCATCTTGGAGGTGGCGTTTCCCGGGAACGCATTCTTTCACTGTGGCAGCGACAGTGACGGTGTGAGGGCGCAAATTAATACGCTCTTCTACAACAGTGCAGGTTGGTGTATTCTTTCTATCGCACTCTGGCGTACACTGCTCTCCCGTCGCTGTTGCTGCCACGAGTGTTACCATGAATAGTGTAGTATTTTAAGCTAATGTGGAGCCGTACCTGATCACTTGCGCTGAGTTCTGTTTTTTTTTTCTTTTTTTTGTGAATGCCTTCTATTTTCTGCTGTGTTGTTGTCTTCTATTGCCAATCTTGAATCGAGCAGGGAAATGAATTCTGGTGATTTGAACGACCTTGCTAAAGCTATGGCTGAGAAGCAGCCGGGAAGCATAAAAGAGGTCGTTAAGGTATTGAATGAGTTGGCAACTAAGCTAGATTCTTAAGCGCCAGACATTAAAGGTGACGTTGGTCGGATCAGTACCTCTAATGGTGAAATTCGGTTGGAAATCACTGGTCTTAAACAATCCGTACTATTCCTGAGTGATGGTTTTGAAAAATTCAAACTTGATGTTGAGGCCTTCCGCGGTGATCTTTCTGCTGTTAGGGCTGACAATGAGCAGTGCCGCATTGAAAGTGAACTCCTCGAAAAAGAACTGAAACAGGCTAGGAACGAGATAACTGAGTTAAAACAATACTCCAGAAATATGAATGTTGAAATTCAAGGGCTTCCGGTTGTACCAGATGAGGACCTTCTGAAGGAAGTTGGAAAACTTGCGGGGCCGGCATCACCGAGAATGACATAGGCGTTGTGCATCGTGTGCCATCCAGAGATAAGAGTAGGCCGCATGTGGTCGTGAAGTTTCGTTTGAGAGCCACCCGGGACAGAATGCTTTCGGCAGCGAAGTATAGAAAACTAAATGCAAGGGATCTAGGGTATGACACAGATGCTTCTATCTATGTAAGCGAGCATCTCTGTCGCGCAAAACATTTTTTGCTAGCATAAGCGAGACAAGCAAGGAAAGAGAAAAAAATGGAAGTTTATCTGGGTGTCTCAAGGCAAAGTTCTCATGCGGAAATTGGAAAAGACACCAGTTTCGCGCATAATGTGTGAAGAGGACTTGGCGCAAGTTGTTTAACAGGTCGTCATGGTTCAAAAATGGTTTTCTTAGTTGTGATCCTGCATGTCATTTTTCTTTATGTTTTTTATCACTTTGTTCAACAGGATAACATAAACCTGCCCTTCTGTAGAGTGTTATATGTGCTTAAACCTATTTCCTCATATTACACAGCATTTTTTGTAACCAATGCCCTTATTCTTCATCTACATTATGCCACTGAACATTTGTATAAAACCTTCAATATTGCTGTGTGCCGGATTAGTGCCTTATATCACTTCTCTGTTGTCTATGCTAGTTTTTCCAACTTTGTACAACGAAAGTATGGATTCGTAATGATTCAGCAACATCTCTTACCGGGTACGTTTACCTTTCTCAAAGGTTGCTGTTTTGTTATCCTTGCTATAGTTATTTCTGTATACATATGTTATTACCACTGTCTAATAATGGATTCTAATAGAATGGGTTCTAGTCCATCGGAACTAAATTCACGCATTGTAGACCAGCGCATATCACCCCTAGCTGTGCTTCCCATTAATATGCAGTCTGCTCGCTGCAAAGAGGACAGCCGGTTTGTTCTTCTTGATGAGTTTAAATTTGATTTCTCCATAGTTATGCTAACAGAAACTTAGTACCGTGATGACTCGGACGTTATTAATATTGAAGGTTATGATCCAGTTCATTTAAACAAGAAAATAAGGACAAGAGGTGGCGTATGCATGTATATTAAAGATGAGGTGAGATACGAATGGTTTAACGAGTGGTCTCAATGCACGGATGATATTGAAATTTTATGTCTTAAAGTAGAAAACTGTGTGCTTGTTGCAATATACAGACGACCCGATAGCTGCATAAAAATTTTATATAGTGTTTAGATAACATATTTTCCTTCGTTATTGATAATGGATATAAACTCGTGTTGGGAGGTGACATGAATGTTGATATGTTAGCAAGCTCAAATAAGCAAAAGTATCTTTCGGCACTTCTTGATTCCCACTTTTTATCGAACGTCATTGTCGCTCCTCGTATTGCCAACTCGAGTGCAACATTAATGGACCTGTTCATAACAAACTTTCCCTTTGATTCTGTACTTTCTGGCACTATTTGTACGGCTATCAATGATCACCTACCTATCTATTTTATTGTACATCAATCCCGTTGCACACCTAGAGAGGCTGCTTCTGGTATATATTATAGAGCTGTAAATTTAAACTCTCTTTCGCGCTTTCGTGATGAAATTGTGCAAACGCAATGGGATGACTTATTTTCTTTCTCCTGTGCTGACTTAGCTTACGACAACTTTATCCGAACGATCACTTCCGTTTATAATAAACATTTCCCACTTCAGGTTTTTAAAAAACCAACGCGTGCCCGCAATCCTTGGATGACCACAGAGATCCTAAAAATCACGAAGGAAGAGGATAGGCTTTTTCATGCATTCTGTTAAGAACGGCCAGCTGCAGTGCAAGTTTGCCAGCCATTTACGCGAGCGCTGGCAACCTCATCTTGTAACGCCGCCGCCAACCTCTAGCCACGGCGTGACTATGTCGACTTTGTGTCGGCAACAATACGCGCGTCCTCCACTCTCCGTCGCTTCAGCTAGGATGTGTTTGACGAAGCAGGCTTTGTGCTGAAACCGCCACCGTTACGCTCTAGCCTCGTCGCCGTTGTGACGGAATGAGTTCGGCGGGCCAACTATTGTTACCCAACTCCCCAACGCGGACCGGACCTGCTATGAGTGGGGGAGTTGCCATGGGAACGTCGACGAAGGCCCCATCGCACGCGCCGACCAAGACGCAAGACAATGTGCTACCCGGTCGCGCTACGCGGGTCAGCTACGAGTTCTACGGAGCCCCTCTGACGTCGGCTCCGGACCATGCACCTGTGTGTGTGTGTGCGTGTGTGTGTGTGTGTAATCCTTCCTGCGGAGAGGCGGCGCGTTTAAAATGACTAGACAAACGTTTCTGTCCCCTTGGAATCAAGGGGGGGCCGAGTGCTTATATGCTGCTGTTGTGCGGATGCTCGACACACTTTTCTTAAGCAGTCATGTTAGACTGAGACACTGTCTCAAGCAGTCGTGTTAGACTGACGTACTTTCTCTCGCAATCATGCTAGACCGATGAACTGCATGTAAATAGTGTAAATAAACCCTTATTTCTCGTTCTCGATGAGAAGCAGTGCTTCCCTTCATCAACGTCCTCAGCGTGGATAAGTTGGACGACGGCATGGGCCAGCTACCTTCGAATTCATGCCGGACTCCAATCTTGACAACGGGTTACGAGTGATGCGATTGAACCCCAATCCTGACAGTTTCTAGTTAACCGAAATCCAGATGCTTTGAGGATGTTTAAAAATGTAGGAATTTGGTCACTAAATTACAACGGCAAGCAAAACGAAATTACTATTATAACGTGTTCGAGGGCGTCGCAGATATAAAACAAATGTGGAATAAATTACACTCCATCGTATCTCCAGGTAGAGTAAGAAATAGTTTAGAAGAACTTGTAGTCGATAATGAAGTTATCAAAGGCAAAGAGTTAGCCGACAAATTTAGTGAATACTTTATATCTATAACTGAGAGCTCACATCAAGATAGTGCCTTTGATTACTTACCCGTGCCGCTCAAGGAATCAATATTTTTTTACCCAACTGATGAAAGTGAAGTATTAAGATATTTAAACACTTTAATATCAGTAAGAGTGAGGGCATAAATGTTCTAAATATGGAGCCGAATAAATATATTATTGATCTACTTAGCCCGTGTGTGACGCATATTTATAACCTTTCCTTACGAACTGGCATTTTCTCAGAGAATATGAAGAATGCTAGGGAGACGGTAATACAGAAAAGTGGAGAGAAAAACACTCTCGGGAATTATAGACCTATTTCAATCCTTCCCCTATTCTGCAAAGGACTTGAAAAAATTCTTCATCTTAGACTGTCAAACTTTTTTGACAAACATTCCGTCATAACTAAATGGCAATATTGATTTAGATCAGGTTTCTCAACACACAGTGCTTTACTGTTTCAAAAAGAATTGGTTCCTAAAAATATTGAAGCAAAAAAAATTCACACTCGGCCTATTTTTAGATATGCCCAAGGCCTTTGACAAAATCATCCATGAAACATTAATAGGAAAGCTGCAGTGTTATAGAGTTCGTGGTGTTGCCCCAAATCTAATTCAAAACTACTTAACAAACAGAAATCAATCTGTATCGATAAGGAAAACTCTGTATTCTATGCAACCTGTTAAATATGGAGTTCCCCAAGGCAGCACATTGGGCCCGCTTGTGTTTATTATATTTATTAATGATATTGTAAATGTTGACCATTCAGCCCAATACATAATCTATGCTGATGATAAAAGTCTTTTCTTTTCAGGAACAAATATACATGATCTCGTGAATCTAGCTAACTTGACATTAGAAAAAATATGTGGCTGGTCACTTAGCAATTCCTTACACATTAACTGCTCAAAAACTAAAGCTATTCTTTTTCGCTCTAAATCTCCACTTTATGAGCTATCTCATTCTTACAATCTCATGTTGAATAATGATGAAATTGAATTTTCTTCTACAGTAAAACCTCTAGGTGTAATTTTTCACGAATATATGAAATGGGATCACCATACGGAACATTTACAAAACAAACTTTGCAAGGTCTTGGGCGTACTGAGAAAATGTCAGCGTGTATTGCCAGTTCCTCAAAAGCTTTCGATATTTAGGGCACTCTTCTCATCACATCTGCGCTATTGTAACTTAATTTGGGGTAACGGAACACAGAAATCCATAAATAATCTTGTTATTCTACAAAAAAGGCCCTAAGTTCTGTTGCAAACCTACCATTTAATGCACACTTCAGAACTATTCGTCAAATATAATGTAATTAAATTAAATGTGCCATATGAATTCATTTTATTAGTTTCCTTTAGATCTGATACCGTAAGAAATCGCGGTTATATACACAGTGTAGCTAACTTGCAACTAAATCTTTCTTCGCGCCTAAACAGACACTCGGAAAAATTGTATGTGCCACGGCCGCGCACAAATTATGGCTTTCAAACATTAAGTTATCGCTTGCCGAAGACATTAAATAAATTCAAGATTTCTTATGAATATGTTCGCACACTAACACTTCTGTTTTAAGCATGCTGTGTTAAATATGTTCAGTTAAATCTTACTTTTTGTAAAATACGTCTTCTGTGCATATCATGTTTTCTCATTAGACACCGACGTTGAAATCTATTTTTCTTTTATTGCCATGCTGCCTTAGTGAACCGGGGACGTGGGTCCAGTCAAGCTGTTTTTAATGCAGCTTTTTTTCCCTCGTTCCAACCACTTATGTGAAACTCCATGTATGTGGTAAATAAATGAACAAAAAAAAAGACTCGAGATGAAATAGCTTTACTCGACATAATTCATACGCGACGTAGCAATCTTGCTACATTCCGCTAATGCTATCAATAATTGGCTAAATTTCGCTTAGCAGTAGATTTACAAATATGACTCACGCGCAAATTACTATTCCCAAAGTAAAGCTGGTACAATGCTCATTGCCCGTCCAAAAGGAGGATCAGGAGGAGCACTGTCGCTTGATGAAAGCGGATCTCGCAATAGCTAGGGGCAAATACTGCACTCGAGCATCAGCAATCAGTTGAGTGCTTAAGGGTCTGAAGCATATGAAAATACACGTGTCCATCTTGTAGAAATAGTCAGAATATAGCACTTCTTTGTGGGTATTAATCCCCAAAATAGGTGACTAAATAGACTTCCGGTCCGGGAATGTAATGTAGACATGCCTTTGGGCGCTAAAGGCCTCTCCACTGGTTAGCTGCAATTCCCAAACTGCACGACACGTTAATATACAAAACGCTAATTGGTGACATTTACATAATTATGGAGATTATTGAAAATTCTTCCAGAGCTTTTGATGTCTCCCAGAGCTATTCAGATTTTTGATAAAGATTTATCATGTGTACAATTCTTTATTTACAATTTGCAAGGGGGTTCGCTGAATTTTCGTTTGATACAAGGGTGTAACAACTCACCCCACGTGGTCAGAAGTAATTTGAAGTCCCTCTACGGCGTGCCTCATAATCAAATCGTGTTTTTTCACGTAAAACCCCAAAATACAAATTAATTCTAAAACGCAAATGTGATGACAAGACAAAAAATTATCGTTCTTATAAGTTTTTGTGACGTACGTAGCTGCCATATTGTGGACGTGCCGCTAGCGTGGGATGCCTGGAATGATACGACGAGGGACAATACCCACCTTCCCCTAACCACCACCTCTCCACACCCGCCTCTGTGGCCTAACAAATATGGTGTTGCGTAGCTAAGCACGAGGTCCCGGGATGAAATCCCGCCCGTGGCGGCCGCATTTCGACGGGGGCGAAATGCAAAAACGCCTGTGTCCCGTGCATTGGGGGCACGTTAAATATCCCCTGGTGTTGGAAATGAACCGGAAGCCCTCCACTAAGGCGTCCTACATAGGAAATCGTGGTTTTGGCGCGTAAAACCCCAGAATTCAATGCCCCATCTCTCGTCAAATGCTAGCCACCTCTCCAACAACCCCCCTCGCCTCCCCAAGAAGAATCCCCGACTCTGCACCTGAACTGCTCGCAATTGCTGATCGCTGCCGAACGACATAAACAATTATTACGCCATCCTGTTTCCATGCATATATATATATATATATATATATATATATATATATATATATATATATATATAAAGGGAGAGAGAGAGAGAGAGAATGCTAAAGGAAAGATTAAGCAACACTAAGCCTGGTTGGTAAATTAAACATCCAGATACCGGGTGTTTTACGTAACTTGAACCAAGCTCTAAATCGAATCCGAGGACAGATGAGAGCTCATGCATTAATCTCCAATTGAACGCCGCTGAGCCGTCCTTCAACTTATGAACCACTGGCTGGCAAGCGAACGCGTTGAGACGCTTGGCGCGTTTTGATTTCGCCTTGCCGAAGCGCAATCAGAAGGCAGGCGAGAGCTTGCGCGGACAAGGAACGCGCGGATAACACAGGCTGCCGAGAGTGAGGGTGATTTGGCTTCGCGGCAGTGCCCTCTCCCCTCACGTAACGTATGGTGCGCTACTCCAGCAGCAGGCGTTCTTTTCGCCTGCTCGTCTCCGTCGAGGCGCGCTCGTGCCGTTGCGTCCCAGCCAATGGGTATTAACGCGATAGCGTTAAGGAGCTCGTGTCGCAGAAAAGCCGGTGTCGTCGGCGTCGGTGTCGGCGTCGGTGTCGGCGTCGGGTGTCGGCGTCGGTATCGGCGTCGGCGTCAGCGTTTCGCGGCGTTGACCGTGAGCGATAAATCACGGCAGGCACTCCATAAATAAAAAGCAACTTCCAAGATGGTCTGGGTGGGAATCGAACCAGGGTCTCCGGAGTGTGAGACGGAGACGCTACCACTCAGCCACGATTTCGATGCTTCCAAAAGGTACAAACGCGCCTCTAGTGAATGCGGTGTTGCCTTCGAAACGAGCCGTGGAAAGTTATACTGTGGTGTATATAGGTAATTATGAACATGTAACTTACAGAAGTCGCAATTACACGAGTAGCGAAGTGCGTTTCGCTGCATTTCTTCTGCGCTTTCCGCACACGGAGAGCCATCTTGCGGCAAACACAGAAGAGCCCCTCCTCTTTATGTACGGCGCTGCCCCGACAGATGGCGCGCCACGCGCGCATTGGAGCTGTCGCGGTTCGGACTCTCTCCCCTGACAACGCTTCGCCTCGCTCCCTCCGCAGAATCAAGCGTCCTTCCTTTCTTTAGATCACTATCTCTCTATCTCTCTGCCCGTGCCGATCACGGCGTTTGGCTGGCGTGCATCATTTCCCCCTCCGGGATACCGAGTTCTTTGGTTCGCTCCGCTTGCTCAGGCGCACGTTTCATTGCTGCGCCGAACGCCGCGTTGCTCGACCGTATGGCTCGACGCTCACCGCGTCTGATGCGGGGCGCCTCGTAAGTGATGGCTGCCCTGTAGCCCATTGTCTTACACCCATTGGCGGGTCGACGGGAACGCTATCGCGTTCCACTCTTGAAGGCGAAGCTTAAGCGTCCTCCAATTTTTTTGGGGGGGTTGCTGCTACAGACACCGGACGCCGCCTTTTTCGCTCAATAAGCCATTTGACGCTTTCGCATCAAAAAGTCTTGCAGGTTAGGCGAATTAGACCTTCGGCACGTTGTTCGTAGTTCACATGAGTTATTCACACTATTTTAGAGCCAAGCTTTATTTGCCTCCTCCCCTGAATTTCTGGGTGTTGGCTGCTGTTGCTTTTCCGTGTGGACGCCAACCGCGCTACCAACTACCACACTATGCGCCCTGCCACTTACCACATAAATGACTGGGACACTATGAACTACCGTATAGATCGTGCTGCAGTGCTGTTGTCGAGGCTTCTGGATCCTGAGGCTTTGTGCAACCAGAGGCAAGAAGGGAAAACGTTTGATGTTAACGTTGGTTCTTTAAAGCATGGTTGCAGCATAAATGTGAAGAAGCCACTTAGAAAATTTCATCAATGCGATATCGTGCCATGTTTGTATGATAATGTGTTCTTTTTCTTTCCCTGCCTTGTTTTGCTTGCTTTTTGATCGATTATGAGCCAACTTATGTATAAATGTGTCTCGCCCTCGCCGCACTCCACTGTGTTGCTTTGTATGCTGGGAGGTCAGGACTCCTCAAGCTCTTTTTACAGCTTTTTACCTGTCCTCCTGCAAACATTTTTTTTTTGTTGTCGAATAAATTTCAATTTCAATTTCAACCGGAGCAGCCGAGCATCTTCATGACTTTTGCGAATACCCCTACGAAACAAGCAGAAAACATGAATAACTGGATTTCTTTTACAAAATTGACGGTCTTATCCAAAGCTACCCTCATGCTTATAAATTTCCTCTTCTTTCCTGAATAATACGTTTTTCTAAAAGACTATCGCTCTTCAAAAGTATTCCATTTTAATATTTGTGAAATTCCCTCCTCACTCTGCCCGCCTACCTCTATCAAGTTTTACATGCCCTTCACGCTTCCACTTTCGGTTTCCTGGCCAATGTTCAGAAGTAGTTAAGCACCATCGGATAATTTAGAGCAATCAAGAAGCCGTGTATGCAACTGAGTTGCAATAGATGTCACGAAGAAAATTACAGCAAAGCGTGCATTCAGCGTAGATGGCATGGTGTTACGAAAGAAGCAACCTAGTGGAACAAGAACCTGTGCACTATGCTGCAATGTGCGATCCAAACGAGGCGTGGCTTCCATGGGCAGTGATTGAGCGTCGTTCCTCGCTCTGCGCTTTGTTGAGTATACGGAACGGGGCAGTGATTCCTGGCGATGAGAGCAACCACTGCAAGACAACGTCTTCGGTTTACACGGGATACTTTAAGGTTTATACGAGAAGACCCGAAAACCAACGGTTACGATCTTCATGGTAGACATATACGGTGTGCTTATCGTCAACTGCCACAATAACAATTCATCATTGCGTACCCCAGAACTGGTAATGCGATGAGATCGCCCACCTGTTCACCAGAAGCTTAGAGTCGCCAAGCATACCTTGTTACTTCTCACCTTTCTCTTCTCGACATACATGCTGCTCCTCACCGTTGTGCCATGCCAAAACGAGATCTACAGCAGGCACTTTTTTTTTCAATTCTGGACTTCTACGCGCCAACACCACAATTTGGTTGAGGCACACTGCACTGAAGAATTCCGGAACAATTTTGACCACCTGGGGTTCGTTACCATGTGCACAATGCATGGTATAAGGGCGTTTTTGCATTTCACCCCCATCGAAATGAGGCTTTCGTGGCTGGGATTCGATCCCGTGCCCTCGGGCTTGCGTATCATTATGCATTGCCTCGATTCATGACATAACGCCCAAGCAACATGCGAAATGGTGCTAGTTGAACTCACATCGCCAACGACGAACACGCACCTTTTAGGTGATGTGTAACGCGAAGAAACTGTCTTATAGGTGTCAGTAGTTATGCTGAATGCGAAACACGAACAAAATCTAATTCATTAATGCATTGCATCAAATAAATGTTTCGTTAATTTGTGGTCCCTTGAAAGGAACGTCACCCTATTATCAAAATACATGTGTTATCCTGTTACATGTACACAAAAGCGTTACATTAGCATAAGCATTGCATTTGTGTTCGCGTAACATTATTTAACAAAGAAGCCTTCACTCAACAAAGATTTCAGCGCATACGTGGGATCCAACAAACTTTTTGCGCATTCCATTTGTGGCAGAATGAAGAGGGGAGCATGGGCATGTTCTCACGATTTTCAAAGCAACTTGTTCCTATGCGGCATGACGCTCGCGCCACTCGAGGTATGCATGCCTCTGGGGCCTGATGGAAAGAGTATGGAATTATTCTGCTAGACGACTGTGGATTTCAGCCCACCATTGGACAGGTTGCTTTTAAATTTTATTTGCTGAAAAGACTGAAGAGACTAGAAACGAGACTCGTCAATGATCGATCTGGCTACTTATAGGAAAGTTTCTAGTGTGAATGAAAGAATGCCTCCCATTAAACAAGTACACATTTGAGTGACTCAAATTTTTTTTTGCATATCCAACTTCGCAGTATACGTATGCATCGCCGTACCATCAATTTGCTCCTCCATTAGTACTTTATCGGGGCAGACAACGTGGAGGGCTTCTAATATATATGTATATATATATATATATATATATATATATATATATATATATATATATATAAACGAGAAGAAAGGGGGTTAACCGAGGGACACGATATTTATTAGTCATGTAATGAGAAGCCAACAAACACTGACACCAAGTACAACATAGGGGAAATTGCATGTGCTTAATAAATGAAATAAAGTAATGATAAATTAACGGAAATTAAAGTGGATGAAAAAACAACTTGCCGCAGGTGGGAATCGAACCCACAACCTTCGCATGTCGCGTGCGATGCTCTACCAATTCAGCTACCGCGGCGGCGTTTCCCCATCAACTTTCTTGGGTATTTATGTGTACTAGTAGAACCCTGGGAGTGTTAGCCAGCGCCCCCACTCACAGACCTTGGCGGCGGACGTGGAACGTCTTTTTTGCCGCAGGTGTCACGAGAACGTGATCTTTTTCGGGTGAAGGCAACTGGTCAATAAACCCACATATGCTACCTGAAGGCATCAATGTTGCCGGATTCGAGACCCTCGTTAAGTAATAAACGAGAAGAAAGGGGGTTAACCGAGAGACCCGATATTTATTAGTCATATAATGAGAAGCCAACAAACACTGACACCAAGTACAACATAGGGGAAATTGCATGTGCTTAATAAATGAAATAAAGTAATGATAAATTAATGGAAATTAAAGTGGATGAAAAAACAACTTCCCGCAGGTGGGAACCGAACCCACAACCTTCGCATGTCGCGTGCGATGCTCTACCAATTGAGCTACCGCGGCGGCGTTTCCCCATCCACTTTCTTGGGTATTTATGTGTACATTGATGCCTTCAGGTAGCATATGTGGGTTTATTGACCAGTTGCTTTCACCCGAAAAAGCTGACGTTCTCGTGACGCCTGCGGCAAAAAAGACGTTCCACGTCCGCCGCCAAGGTCTGTAAGTGGGGGCGCTGGCTAACACTCCCAGGGTTCTACTAGTACACATAAATACCCAAGAAAGTGGATGGGGAAACGCCGCCGCGGTAGCTCAATTGGTAGAGCATTGCACGCGACATGCGAAGGTTGTGGGTTCGGTTCCCACCTGCGGCAACTTGTTTTTTCATCCACTTTAATTTCCAATAATTTATCATTACTTTATTTTATTTATTAAGCACATGCAATTTCCCCTATGTTGCACTTGGTGTCAGTGTTTGTTGGCTTCTCATTATATGACTATATATATATATATATATATATATATATATATATATATATATATATATATCGATGTTTCAACTATTAGGGCGAGAGTGAGTTGAATTCTTTACAGAAAGTAATAATGAAATATAGCAGGCTGCACTGATAAGTCACACACAACTAATCAGGCTGCTTTTACGAGAAAACTAATGGCGAGCCGCTGACGACGCTGACGACGGATGAAGCTGCGCCTCCGCACGCTCATGGCTCTCGAGCCAAATTGGCACGCCGGAGACAATTTGCGATGTCAACTGCCATTGTCTCTGCAAAACAGCTAAAATGTTCAAAAATGTCATGTTTAGCTGTCCAAGCAGATAAAGCTGCTAAAATTGCTCGTACCATATTTCTTTTGCAATTAAAATTTATATGTAGATAAAATAGAGTTTATATCTGTCACAATTTTTTTTCTCACAAGTTCGAATTACCAGTTTTGATTAAAATTATATTCATCATAATTAGTATTTTTCGGCCCTTCCACAGCCCGATTCATTGCCAATCCTCCAGAGTGGGTGAACAACAACGACAACAACAACCAGGCAACTCGGCAGCAGCGCCGGCAGCGCTTTGGGGTGCTATGCAGGATGCGTCGAGTTTGGCGAAACTCGGGATCTTCACGAGCTCTGGCGACACCCCAAGATGAAAGCACGAATGGTACCGAGACACAGTTTATCTTTCGACAAGCCTCCAGTTTCATTGGTTTATCAAGGTTCACTCTGGCTGGCTATCATTCCTTGGGCGTTGCCTTCTGGGCGGTCGACAAACTGGGGCTCACGTGATCATACCGTCGGTGCATGGTCGTGCCTTCTTTCACTTGTTTGTCGTTCCACCGAGTGCATTACATGCAGAAGCAAGTTGTAAAACAAATGCATTTAATACAGTATTATTAGTTACTTTAACGTGGTTTAGAAGCATTTTGAAGCCTACGAGATGTGCACTGAATGCGTCTTAGACTAATTTGTAATTTAGTACGCTTCGCATTATACCACGAGGGAACGCTGTAGTGGCGTCATCACATCCATTCAACGGGCAAGCATGGCGGCTAAGCATCAGAGAGGCCCAGTGTAAACAAACCCGTACAACGAGCATGCAGTGCGCGACGTAGTGATCAGGCTCGACGATGGCCACTATTTCTTGGATAGTTCTGTTCCTCCGTGGGCAATCTTCCCGTGCACCCGGTAAGACTGCCAATAGCTTCGGCGATTTTACAGATCGCAACGCGCACCTACTGTTCACGGCGAAGTGCTGAAGAAACAACTTGTCCGGTGCTGCTTCTGCGAGTGCGCCGAGGTCCTCCACTCTGCGTGACTGCGAGCGTCACGAACATTACATAGTGTGGGCAAAAGGCAGACATCCTATATAGCTACGATGCGACGAGGTGGTACCGACGATGGATCTCGCTACCAACACAGTGAAGGATACTTCGACAAACTGCAGATAAGTATATTTCTACTGTTTCATATTTAGCATAATAAGAGTGCACGGATTAGGTCACTTTCGGAAAAGATGAAGGTAACCTTCACTAACTTGGTGAGATAACAGAAATTCATGAGTGACATTAAGCCAGCAAAATTTATGGAAGAGTATCTTTATCCAAGTGAAATATCAATAGCAAGTACTGATATAAAGCAGGAAACTTATACAAAAATTTCATGGGTTGAACAGCACATGGAAGGCATTACCGAATCGTGATTGCCACGTGACCGATATCCTTGAAAAAAGTCTAGAATCATTGCATTCCACCGGTTATGCAATATGGGACATAAACCTGGAGGTTAACAAAGAAACTTGAGATGTCAAGGACTGTGCAGAAAGCGAAGTAAAAAAAAATTGTTGGAGATAGCATTAAGGCAGGAAGACAGTGGCGTAGTAAACCATGGCAACTGATATGCTAGTTGAGATTAAGAAGAAAGAAAGGAATCGGCAGGCAGGCCATGCACGTATTCGATCACTTGTTGCCACTTCATATGAGGTGATTACATAAGCATGATAGAATGGATGTCAAGGAGAGAGAACCACAGCCGAGGATGGTAGAAAATTGCGTAATGGGACAAAAATATGATGTTTGTAGGCATAGGATGCAATCAGCTCGTATAAGACGGGATTGTAGGGTGAGGCATTTGTTTTGCAGCGAACAAAAATAGGTTTGTGGTGCTGACAGTATAGACTCGTGAAGGTGCGGTGCCACCTCAGCTGCTGGCACACTAATCAACATGACAATTGGCTCTGAAAAAGAAAACCCCAGTTATGAAAAATAAAGCAACGTTGTCCCAACGCATTGTTTTATTATGCATACTACACTAGAGGCTTCCACAGTTAAGGGCACTTAGTACTAATAGTGCAACGAGCATTTTTCTTTGTAAATAATGGTTTGTATGCGGCTGATTCATTCCAATACACTTTTTTGCAGCAAAATATTCTGCTGCTGGAGGCACTCAACTGCCTGGTGGCAGTAGGCGAGCGCCAGGCACGTGCTCTTGAGAGTGTGGCAGAGGTCCAGAGGGCTGCTCTGCAACAGTAGTATCGGTGCCCTCACTGCTCTCCTGTTGAGCCCACAGAAGGCACCTTATAAAAGAGCTTTCAGTTTAATATTTTGTTTATTATTCAAGAACATGAATAAAATTATTGCAGTGAACATTCTGCTGTGCATATTAGGAGACTTGTAACATGCACTTGGTGTCCCTTCAAAATAGGCAGAAACGTAAGACAACCTGTGCCACTCTTGGACCATGTAAATAAAAAATACACCAATGCAGCATACACGTCATCGTGCTGTTTGTTCTTTCTATGTGCAAGAATACAGTGCGCGTTGATTAGCCACAAGATGTGGCTAATCGGTGTGTGTAATTCACAATGAAGACCGGAAACAGCAGGAGCTTAATAATGCTATCACCTATAGACTGTGCATATGACTGCAACACTCCCCGATTCAAATGTGCCATTACATGCATGTTCGATACCACATATTCTTTAACATTGTCTTATAATTGCATGTACCATATTTCACACATCTTAAGCCCTTGCATAACACACTTCTGATGTATCCATTTCATAGGCCAAGTAATTGTACACTTTGTCCTTTTGTGTTGTATGAAAAGCAGCAGCCTTTACAGTCGTATAAAACTTCAGAAGACAGGAGAGGCCCCACCCAGATGACCAAAGCGCAGCAGCCGATTGCTTACACGTCTAAAGAAATAGACCCTCTCCAACGAGCAGGTATTAGTCTGTCCGGCGGTACGATGTCAGTCTAGAGTGCGTGCCCATTGGTGCAGGCTTGTGTTCACCTGCCTTAATGTGCAGATTCCACAGCCTCCTAAAGTTGCATCCGACTATAGAAACACGTAATGCCTTGCACCAGTTGCATAGACTTCTGCAACTTGATAGCACACAATGATCAGGAGCAGAAATCTATAAAGGCATCCAAGCAAAGCTGGCTGGCCACACTTCCATTATGAGGGGCTGGAAAAGGTCTCGCCAAATATTCCCATGACATCCTTGAAAAAGAGGTGGTGTTTGGCACTTCTTTAGAATCAAACACAGATTACACTGAATGTTGTGTAGCACGTCAAAACAAACCGAGCTTGGTTATTTGCACAGCATGTAATGGGAGGTTGTGCTTCACATAGGAAACCAACTGCTCTGTCGAGTACAATTTTGAGGCCGGTATGGCACCTATTATGTCAACAGTGCCTATATACGAATTACACTTTTCACAGGCCATTGATTTCACCATTATTTTTGTATGATGGCTCTTTCAATCAGTGCTTGTATTACATGAGCAGGTGGATTTGAAAGCAAAGCTTTGTTTGCAAACCTTCCGACTTCCATAATTGTGTGGCAAGGCACTGGCATGTTGTCGAATAGCTCACACTTCCTCGGTCCTGCACCAAAGAAGCCCAATGCTCTAATTGAAGTTGGATCGCACAACAATTCAACGGCACACAAAGAAGTGTAACACACACAGCAAAGCATTCTGCTGTGTGTATTTCTCTTTGTGTCCCGTCAAATTGTTGTGCAATTAAACTTCAAGCTTCGATACCAATACACCGTCTTCAACCTCACCAATTCTCTAGTTATTAGGCCACAATGGTGCACATCTTTGAAATTTCGCAACACAAATTAGCTCTCCAAAAAATCACAAATGTTATATTTTGCAGCACAGCTGTATGTATGCACGTGCCATATTCTTTACCACTGAACTCACAGGAATCAAAGAGGCAAGCATTAACCAGCCTTGCTGCTGCCGTTACCATTATCATGACACCAATGGAAAGACAGTGCCACGTTTCAGTAAAGGGAGTGCTGGAGGGAAAGGTGTGACAGCGAGGGCTTACAATAAAAATAACGGTTACGAGACATGTTCAATGCCAATATATGCTGCGTGTCGCTCAGCCTACTTTGGCATTGCGGCAAGCGTTTACTCGTTTGGGCATAGACACGTTTTGTGTAATCATTGCTCTAAAGCTGTACAAATGGTCTATTTGCTCTGCAATTTTTATTTTTATCATGGTGGGTTAAAGACCCACTTTTCATTGGCATCTGCACCACATTTCTCCCGACATGTAATTTTGCCTTGGTGGTTCATGACATCTTCACGTAGAGAGAGTTCTGCAAAGTATCAGATGTGCATTGTTTTACTGCTTAAGAATTAGAGCCCCATTATGAGACGAAAATATACAATTTATCCATCCAGAATAACGCCGCCCCCCCCCCAAAAAAAAGAAGATGCACTGAACCTCTGGCACATGCATCGACAGTGAACAAAGCAAACAATCTGAAGTATTTGCTTCATGCAAGCCAACACACTAAGATCCTCAATGCATTTTCATTTCACCACAAATGCATAGGCACAACCGGCTTGGCGCAACATCCACATCTCGCGCTGCAACAAATTGTGCAATGCCTCGCTGTTTCATAGTGCGGCCGATAGATTACGCATGACCAAAATTCAGCATTGTGCATACTAAGTAACTTCACCAATGAAGAACCCCAAGTTCTTTATGAGATTAGGATTCATAGGTTACTTTACACAATTTCTGATATCCATTTATCTATTTATGCTTAAATAACCTCTTCCCCAAGAAAGTGAGCCATTTGGAAGGCACCCTGACAGACAATTAGAACAATCGGCAAAAAGTGATCAACCAGCGAAAAAGTCTGTTAATCACAGTAACGCTGACATTGAAGGCGCCTTAATTCCTACGTACATTCCGTCGACACACCCAACTACGTTCGTAATGTTCCCACGAAGTAGGAAGCATTCTTTTATATATGCCCGCTCCGCCGCAGTATTCTGGAAAGCTAGCCACAGCTTACGCACTGCCGCATCGATAAGCGCGTCAGACACATCTCTGACACAGTTGCTAACAGTAGTTTGATGGCGTCCAATGTAACGCTCGGCGTCGACGCTTCCCTGAAAACTCCCAGTCCCGTAGAAACGGAGGGCACAGATGACTTGCTCAACGACGGTGAGCGAATGAAGCCCGCCACGCTGTCTCCGCAGACGAGAGCCTTCGCCTAGCTCGTCACACAGCCAGCACACTGATGTCTTCGACAGGCGAAAATGACGCTGAAACTCCCCGTCGGTCATGCAGGTGAACGGGTCCGGACGGTCATAGTGACGCTTGCTGCCGCCGCCATGTTCCCGAGTTGAACTCGGAGGGGGTTTTGCGATGTACGAGTTTAGCACGAGTTCGCCTGTCAATCAAAACCAGAGGTCACGCCCCGCGCGAGGCATGTAACTATTGCGCGCGCACCCACTACAGTTGGGCCACGCCCAACTTATATTCCGGCAACAGCGACGCGGTGTCGAGCTGAGAGGCATCAACAATCTTGACCGCCGACACAAAACACGCACAACGCACTGTCATCGGTGATGTACTGAGCACGACTATCAAAAACAAAGTGTTGACTGTCGCTGGCTCATGCATACATCTTCTCGGGCTGAGATGGCCGCACAACACGGTTTCATTGCCTGCATTGTGCCGCGTAGCGCACAGTAAATAATTATCGGCACGTCACTGTAGCTGCTTGCAAGGCGTCGATGCGTCGAGGGGGACGACGATGCTGAGGAGTGCAGTCGTTTGAGATGGCTGCTCTGTCATCGGTGATGAAACGGAGCCACAGCGTCGTAAACACGATCAGCGTCCGAGAATCGCTCGCTCTTCTAGACCCAGTGCCATGGCATTTCTTCATCAAAAGCACTGCGCACTCAACAGTTCCAACACCTCTCTCCGTTCGAAATCTGATTTCATAACTGCACACAAGAGCCCTCACCTGCCAAAATGCGAGTGCTGCGGTGTCGTTACGATATCCATCTGCGATCGCTGCTGGCTCCAGCAAAGGTAATCCGCAAGCACCTTCGACTGCACAACACACTCATATACTGCGCACATGCGCTCAGAGGCGCCTTCACTGGGCAAGCGATGACAAGCGATGAATTGTGTCGCTGGGGCAGCACGCACTTTTCGCAATGTATCGCAGAGGCTTCGCGCACGAAGATAAACAGGTACATTTTCACTGAACTGCGTCACTACGCACTCCAAAATAACATACCACCATTTGGCAGCGACAGCTGTTGTGTCGTTTTTAGTCGGTAAAGCGGGGGCCTTAATAGCCTAGTGAAGCGCCTGCGATGAACAGCCGTACCGCGGCGCTGCGTTTCTATTCCCCTAATAGAGAAAGTGTGGCCATGACTCTTCATGGATCAAGACCGACTTTATTGCGAATAGCACTGCAGCGCCCCTAGGCGACTTATCACCGTATGAACGCCCTCGTGCATGTGACCCGCTTCAATGTACCGCTTCTAAGCTTTCGCCTCCCTGTCGCCACTCGCGGCAAGAAGTGCAAAATTTAATAATTTGCTCGATCTCCGTTTGTCATCACAAATTTCTAGCGTTGTAAACGAAAAACAGATACCTAAAGAAATAAAAATGTTTGTTATTTTATTTGTTGTATTTTAACGTATTCGTTTGAGTGAAAGTGTAGGTGCAAGAATGCGCCGCATGTACCCTGTCCGCATTCGATGCAGAATAGAAAGAGAGTGCGCGAAAGATGAGGCACGCCCTTGACGCGCCCGGGAAAGGCGTGGCAAGCGGCTCACGGCAAGTGTGCAGACAGACAGCGGGGCAGTCACGGTATCGCTAAGTTGCGATAATCCGTTGATAACAATACGCGGCGCTGGCGCGTTTCGTTTTGCAGCCTTCTGCGCTTGAAACGTGGAAGCAGCGTGCCGCGCAGGGTGCGCTCATGTTGTCATACGCGGCTTTTTGTCTACATAATTTTTTGCCTGCACCTTCGGCGCGTTCCGCGCTATCTCCGTTCACTGACTGCCGTCGAGCAAACTCGGGCAAAACTCGGGTGAACGAGAAACTCGGCGCATCCTGCATAGCACCCCTGGTTAGTAGTCCCCTCCGTTTGGACAACCACGCAATAAAAGATGTGAGACACAATTCACCTCACGCTTTCCCACAAACATATTCAATTCGAAACATATTGGCAATATGAGCTCAGTTTAAATGGCTGCATTAAGAGAAGTACAAGACCCTTTAGCTTTAATAATAATAATCGTTTTGTTTTTCTTGTTTACCAACTACAGCCCTCGTCGAATTCTTGTACTCTTGTTTCTTCTACGGTGGTTCCCCACCCACAAAGCTTTTATTTCAGCCTCGTGGCACCATTATTAACCCAAGCTCAGTGAGACGCCGTGGCACGTGCCAGCAAGCTCGATCTTTGAATGTTTCTGGTGCATTAAATTTTAACGATCATTATGCTCATTGAAGAAAGTTCGCTTTTTTACGTGTATTCCCTTCATTTTCGCCACCAATCTTCCAGCTTCAACTTACCAGTCTCCACCGCAGTTCCTTTTATATTTCACCTGCTGTCCTTAAAGCTCAACTCCCCGTATAAGCCTGCGGCTTTCGCATTCTTAGCTGTGTGGATGCTCTGATAATCTGACAGAATATCTTCAATGGTTTTGGCCACATTTCCCCACGCTATGCTCGTGTCTTCTACATGTTAAAATTTTCTCCTAGAATTATGCGCCTTCTCAGACAGCCGATCTGGCTTGCGACAGCAACGCATTGCTCTTTCAATAGACCTCAGACTCTGCCCAGGCGGCGCTGCGGAAAAACCCGTCACCAGCGCCCCCATCGCAGCCTTGGCGCGAACTGAGTAGTGCAATGAGAGCTGTGCGCAAGCGAAGGTGCATAGGCCACAATGGACCCTTATCTTTCGTTTGTGTTGAGGCATGGTTTCCTAAAAATCAAGTAACTGGAAAGCTTCTTCCGCCCATCCACGCTTCGGAAAGGAAGCTCAGCAGGGTGAAAGTACGTGTACAATATAAAATAAAGTCTCAAGTGTTATTTCGGCGTGCTGCAACTCGCAAGTACAGAGAGCGTCAGGTTTGTCTGTAGGTATATGAGCATAAAATTCTAAGCATTTCAAATTGGTTCATATCGAATATGTCCTGAACACAAGACTTAAGTATCTCCCACATTTTTATGTATTTTATCGTGATGTTTTATCTCGCAATTATTTAAAGAGAGTATCCTTTCATAGCCTTTTCCAAGGCAGCAAACAGAAAACGTTTTCCAAGGCAGCAAACAGCGTGCGATCATAACAAAAGAAGCTTCCTACAGTGCCTACGCGCTCCATCTTTCTTTCTCGCAGGAGCTACAGCATCGCTCGTACCTTAGTTTGAACTTTTCGCAGACGCTTCAAGCAACAAGCGCGCACAAATAAATCTACATAAACGTGACATTTTTTTGTTTACGCACGTGCGTTACTTCGCAATTACTCGTCCAGTGCTCCTACAGCAACTCCATTGCTCGCATTTGAAAAACGCACTCGAGCAGGCTCAACACATTGCGAAGCGTGCTTGTTGTATCGGCGCAGGACATACAAAATACCGAAAGTAGAAATGAGCTCGCGATACAACGATGCACTAGAACAGGATTTTGAATTCATAAACGAACCAAAATGTTTCGTTAAGCTGACCTGCCAAATCTCTCCGTTCCACTTGCTGAGTCAAGCGGAGCAGGACGTCTGTTAAAAGGTGGAGATATCAATGGCACATTAGCAGGATGGTTCGCAACGTTGTTTTTTCTGTTAGCAACGAAGTGGCGGCTGCAAATTCTTGAGTTTTCGCTTGGTTACCATGGTCCTTCGTCAGGTCTACACAACACAATTACATCAGAAGAAAATTGTCGCACCTTCTCATGCGAGCCGCTGTGTTGTGGGGAATGCAAGTAATTCCATTCCCAACAGGTTGAAGGGTCCGTATCCAGCGCTCTCGCCTTTCCCGTTCATACGATCGCGATGGAAATCGGTAAAACTGAACGTTGCTGTTCCGTCCTTCACGTTCATGGCAATTTACAACACAACAGTAGCGTCGATTGCGACGTTTCTTCGTAGCGCGTGGAGCTATTGCGGTTGCCGTCGTTTCCGCCATCAGTCTTAAAAGTGAGCCAGCAAGCGCTTTATGGCAGTTCGGCGATGCGTCCGACTAGCGTAGAAATTCATATATCTCTGTCTGGGGGTTAAATGCGCAAAACACTCGTACTATGTTCCAAAATCTAGTTAAATTGTCGTTTCGCAGTCGCCAGCTACATAGGCAACCTAGCAAGAGAGGCGGGCTTCGCACTACTCAATTACTGCCTCTTCGCACCGGCCGGTGGCGCTACCCGTCTTGCAAAACTCCAGAGTTTGACGTCCATTGGCTCTCTCTCCGTCGCTTTTATTCAATACACTGTTTCTCCATCTCTGACTTTACATACACCACCGTTTTCTATGCCACCGTCCACCCTTTAGCGAAACATTACTGGCTAGTGTCCTGGTTACTTTTTTCCACTTTGACTCAACACTTTTGCTACACAGGCAAGCTAAAACGCTATTGATTTTATTCCTGTTCATCATTCCTCCTTAGAAGCAAAGATGGCTCTCAGCAGCCCGCACTTCGAAGCACGCTCAGCCAATGCGCCTCGCCGCACTGCTTCTTTCGTGGTTTTTGCGTGCGCGCCCAGTCCTAGCCTCCTGACAGCTCTCTGATTAAGCTCCAGTCACGCCGGCCCTTCAGATTTTGAGCACAGAACTAATTTAACCAACGTAAGCCCGGGAACCATTTCACCTTTCTATAAACCTCTCAATATTTCCTATTTGGTAAACCATCATAGCGCTCTCTGTTTTATAATGCCCACGTCTTGTTTTCCCGTCGCTTTGGGTAGTTCATGCTTTTCTATGTAACTATTTCCCTCTTTGATCATATTGCAAGGTATTTGTCCTCCGATTTTCTTATGACAAGCTCCTCTATTGTGACAAGCTGATAAGTCTTTTCGTACATACATCTCCTAGAAGCCGAATCAGCTATCACCTATACCGACTGCCGGCCAAAAAACAATGTCAACTGCATTATTAACCGCACAATACACTGCTACACTACCATACCACTTAATTTCTAGACAATATACGACGCTAACTTAATTTACCTCTAGCTCCCTTTCTGTACTTAAGTTACATATCATTAGAGGAGTGGGGACAATGGCCAACGCTGGAGCAAAACGTTCCGGATATCAACAGCCGCATCATTATTGAGCACTTACAACGTTAGCTTAACCGCATCATTCCTGTTTATCTCGTTTAGAAAATTTATATTTCGGTTGTGACGATCCTCATAGAATACTAGCGCTTGTGAGCACAAAAGCCAGTAGGCTGCTGCCGCTGCTGCTGCTGCTGACGCCGCCGCCGCCGCCGACTTGTCACACGGCAGGCAATCGTAGACATGGGAATGATGATGCAGGCTTTCAACGAAAGCCAGCTCGAGCTTGTAAACGGGCACAACAGTTCGCAACCGTTCTTCGCAAACGCAATCGGTCTTGATCCTGTCTGGCTTGACAGCAGTGCCAAGTGTCGCGGCATACTACACCACGTTGGCCAACATCACGGTTCCTGAGGCGCGTTTTCACTGCCTGAATATCGTTATGGCAGGACATTTGCTGCCGTTCAAATGGTTTTACAATGTTTTGACCATGTAAGATAGATTAACCCGGTGGCCTGATTCAACGCCCTTACATGACATTACTGCCTACACCTTTACTTCGACCCTCGTTTCTCCATGGATTGCCCGTTTTGGCATTCCCAGCGAAATAATCACCGACACAACTTTGTCAGTTTCAGTTCGAGCTCTTCCACCAGTTCATGATCCACCTCGGAATCTGCCAGGTCAAGACCACGGCCTACCATCCGCAAAGCAACGGCTTCGTAGAAGGGTTTCACTCTCCACTGAAGGCTTCCCTCATGAATCACGGCGTTCCTGAACTGTGGGTCACCTACTCTGTTCCTGGTTGGTCGGTCTTCCCACACCTATTAAACAAGACCTCTCCTGCTCACCTACACGCCTCTGCGTGTATCTGCTGAGTTTATCTGCCCTGCACGCACGACGACGTCTGTCCATCAGCAATTTGCCCAGTACTTGCCCAATCTAATATCCAGCGTTGGTGCAGCACCGACCAGAACTCGTCAATCTAGAACACCTCTTATATTCCGCGATCTTCGAGACGCTGCATATGTGTTTCTCCGGGTGCACTCAACTCGACGTTATGTTGAGTTCCTTCACTAAGGATGCTCCACAATCTCTGCCTATTTATGTCAGCGATGCACCATCAATATCTAGAGAAGCTACCTACAGTAGCCTGTTCATTGCCTTAGCTACTTCTATACGCTGTGGGATTACAAACATTCTATAATCATTGGGTGTTGCGATTCTCAAGCCATCCTGTAGTTCTGCCAGTATGTTATCTCGAACGTTTTCAAGCCCTCCCCTTCTGGCCCTGGTGTCCTGTATAACGTATACGAAGAGAAATTGTTATAAATCGTGACCAAAATGATTAACAAACTCAAAAAGGAATTTGAGCTATACTCCCTACACTTTCACCAGCATAGACGACAGGTTCTTCGCCCCTGCTTTCATCAGAACGCCCTAGAGGTGAAAGCAAAACGGCGGAAGGCAAGAAACATGACTGCAGCAGTACCCATGTCTTGCGATACTACTTTACTCAATACCTACTGTCTCGGCAAAGATCATAATTTTCTTTCTTGATTTTGACACGTTTAGGCGCGCATCTATATTGGGAAACGTTGGCTATCGTTTGCGCACAGCCCGCATCACGCCATGATATGCCCGTCCTAAATATAGGACACATGGGCTCAGTGATTGTCAAGGGCCCTTCATGAGTTGAATGTGAGGTTGCTATTTGTTGTGACATCTTCCGATTTCTTGTTTTATTATTCCAGATGCGATAAGTCAACCTCAACTGCTGTACTGAGTGATAAGGGGACTCCTAAAGCGAAAAACCTGTGTATCAAAGACCAAAATATCATTGCTGCACTATAAAAACAGTGCGTGTTGGAAGTAGAAGACGATAGCGATGAAAAACAGGATATACAGTTTGGTCGCCAACATCTACGATGTACAGCTACATCTGCTCTTGCAGGCTTGGGGAGTAGTATTTGTTGCGCAAAAGACGAATCGTTGGCCCTCAGCGACAAGCATACATTCGACAAAGCGACTATAAAGTAGATAGAGACCATTCAAGCTTAATGTTGAGTCATGTATAACGAGCCCAAAGAATGTATTTAAGGCGTTTCGCGCACAAGAACCACTACCAGATTACCACGATGCAATTTTTTCTACATTTAAATATGTAATCCAGCTGACAGTACTTAAGAATCTCGAAATATTTCGTATTGCTCTTTACAGCCACTCAGCCTTCGTGTCCTGTACACAGGACATGACGTCTTATATTACAGTGATGGGGTACCCCGTATATAGTAAATATTTGTGTGTTGCGGGGGTGGTAGTAAATTACTACAAAGCAATGAAAAAGACATTTTGCGCGTCAAAAAATTCAGAGCTAAAAGGTTTTTAACGGCATGCGGGATATGGCGCCACCTAGTGGGCGCAGTGCCCGTAGTGGGTGCTGTTATAGAATCTACCCAACGACCGCACGTTCAACGAGATATACACTGACTTTGGGAAGGATGAAAGGAGAAGAAAAACAAGAGGCCATGAAAAGCTTGAAGGTACAAGCTCCACACATATTGGGGCCATCACAGAAACCCTCCTTGCCTGGTTCGAGGGTAACGTGACGGGGGTTTAACAGCGCAGAACAGACGGGGACGAAGGGAAAGAAGGGAAAGCGCCAGTGTCGTGTTTTTCTCTCCCTTCGTCGTCGTCTGTTTTGCGCTTTTAATTTCCGAGGCGTACAAAAGAAAACTTCCTATTGGACCATTTATCTATCTAATTAACTAACATACGCCAATTATGTTTTTCATTATTAACGATAGAATGCCAATTCTAATTGGATACTTGTAGCTGATAAGGACCTCACAGCAAATCAGGTTTTAAGACACATAAATATTTTATTTGAAACACGCTGGCACGAAGGGTTCCGACTAATTTTCAGAGCTAAACGGAAATGGAGCGCGCCAGGAGCCACCGTAACTATGCCTTAAAGTTGCGTCACGAGGTGACGTCATCAGACAGGTGACTTATTTTGGCGCGCCGGCTGAAGCGCAAAGCTAATCTCCAGAGACAGGTGATCTCGGTGCCGGTCAGCAGTTAGTTCCCTCGTCACCTCAGCAAAGGTAGAGAACAGTAATTATTGCTGGTCGACAATGGATTCACATGACTGTGGATCGAGGGCCTGTTTTTTTCACCCAGTGAGATTTAGGCTCCGCACGATTTCCTTGTTTTTATTTCGCGGCATGGCTTTTTTTATGCGACGAAACTCTAGGTGTGGTTACGCACTCTATAGTGACACCTTCCATTTTGATTTCGCACTGAATATGAGAAAGAACTCTGAGCACCAGCGTGATTTAAAAGGGCTTTGTATGCCGATAGGCTAGTACCAGCAAACGAGCCTATATAAGACCTGTATGCTGACCGGCAATGTAGTGCGAGTATGCACTCATTGATCGGCGCAACCAAAAAAAAAAAATCATGGTCATTCCGCCCTGCGAAGGTGGATGCCCAGCGAAGCTGTGAACATCGTGGTAAGAAAACTTTTGGTAAAGACTGATCCCTCATTGTCATTTAGTAACTAACGGTCACAATGGCTTTGTGGTCGCCACGATATACGCTTATCGGCATACTCGCATGTGCACACACATTCTTTGATAATCTCAAATCGACGCACCTTCGCCGCTGTGTGGTTGGTTGAGCCAGATCGTTCTGGCATCGCAAGTGATATGTCTACAACACGAAACGCGTAAACCACTCCCTTTTCGGTCCCGACACATCCACATTGAAATCACCGACAATGACGACGTGGGTAATGCCATCGCAACTAACCCACACAAAATTAGTCGTCACGAACCTTACAGGGCTATGAGCCATTGCATGTTTCCTTGCTTACGGGGGTATGAGCTACTGATGATGACAGGTTTAACGCGCCAGCGTTAATGGCCCCGTCTCCGAAAACATACGGTGTTGGTGTCTTGCGTCGGACATCATTATGGGCACGATCTTTCCGAACCACAACCACGCAGGCCCTCCGCTTGGCACAGAGGCGTTACTTAACTAATTCATCAAAATAATATGCGCTATAAGAAACCGTAAATACCACCTAAACACAAGCTACACACCTAATAACGTCGGATTCAAGTTTGAATATACCAGAAAACATATTTCCGTTACGCGGAAACTCAAACACAAAGCTCTTTTCTAGCATTTCTACCATTCATAAAGTGACGCGGCCCGCTCGGTTCCTTGCAACGCCACCACCCAATGGCGCTCGCCTCCGCGCTACCGCGAGAAAGCTGCGGTTGCCGGAAAGCATGACAAACAGTCAAGGATATTTGAATGATATCGTGTTCCACTCTTCAAGGCGATGCTTAAGCGTCCTCGAAATTGTTCGACATGCTGTTCTGTACGTTGCACGCGTAATTAGAAAGAATGTAAGAACTGTTCCCTTCACTTTGCTTAGTGCTCGTAGCCTGTGCCTTACGGGAATATAAGCCATTGCATTTTTTTGCTTGCTTACGGGGCTATTAGCTATTGATGATGACAGTTTTTGTGTGCAGACACGAAAACTCTATGGTACCCTATCCCTATACAACGTTGGTGTAAAAAAATCTTGCATAAAGTATGTGCATGTAATGTCGGATCATTGTTTTCTCTAAAGCACGTCCACCTTTTAATAGAACAGCACATCATCTTCTGCGGTTCATTTTATTTACTTAATTTATCTTGATTTAGTAATTGGGTATGTGCCACTGCAGTTTTGTGCTAATTCTTTGTCAATATTCAGGAATGCTTTTGTGCCGCTTTTGCAGAAGAGGCTCGGAATCCCTAAATATAGCAAGATTATCGTTATACTTCAATGTGCATACGCTTGTCATCTTTATTCTTCCCTCAACAAGCGTCAAGCATCGCCTTCACCTTCATGACATCGCTGCGTAAACGGCTGACCCTTTACATTCATACGATTTGGGGTTTCCATTTCAGCATCGCTTGCGTATAGACCGCATTATATGAAAATTGTTACGTTTGTTATTGATAAACGTAAACATTCTACGAGTTGGTATGTTTCTATGGCCCAAAAGTAAGCACATTCTAACGCACAGCCATTAGTTGAACGGGATTTAAAGCAGGAGAGTTTCACTGAAGCTTCGACTACTAAGGGTTCCGACATGTGCGTTGGATCTGAATCATTCTACAGCATTTAGTTAAACAGTTGAGGAAAGTTTTGCTTCACATAGATTACAACGTATGCATTGTATCTGCAGATTTTTTTAAGACTGCAAGATCACCACGCTGCACGTATTCTCCGTGAGTAGTCATAAGTTGAGTCCAGTCGTAGACCTATGAGGGGAGGCTGCGATCATTTTGATACGTGATTTGCGAGGGCCAAGACGTCCACAAGCACTTTCTCCTGCCTTTTAGAAGATAGCTTTTAGGCGCCCGTTCCTGAGGCGAGCATCGGCGTCGGCTTAACAGAGTGAACGAGCACAGGGAAAGATGAGAAAGCGAACGCGGAGCGTAGCGGGGGATGGAAGACGCCAGAAAGAAAGCGGAAGAGGAGGGTGCAGCGGAACCATGCGTCGGAATGCGAAGGAGGAGGTTATGGCGAAAGCGTGAGCTTTCGCCATAACGTCCTCCTAAAAAAAGCTTATTGCGACGAAGATGGCTACGAGATGGCGCCATAGTACCGCGCGTCGTCTGGGAGGCCTGTCGGCGGCGGTTGCAGTGAATCGCATTCACGCGCTGGTTCTCGCGATCTTCCGATTACCGATGCAGTCGCGCCACACTTCGCTCTGTTTGCAACATGCCACACGAAACTGATTGTCCGCGCCAGTCAATATATCACGAAACGAACAATTGCAGTGGTATTTTAGGGGTCTTTTCGCAATCTAGATTATGTTAAAGAACTTCTTGATAACTAAGCCCGAAAGTGTGTGTGTCTAGGAAACACACCTAAAATCTATACACGCAAACATTCTTACACAATGTGCTATTTTTCGGAAAGACCGCGACGACGCTCATGCCTCGTCGGGTGGTGTGGCTTTAATAGTAGTTCAAAGTTGTTTGCACGCAGCTACAACTGCGAACGTCCATTGAAGCAGTTGCCGTCCGAGGAGTGCTGTTCAATGAGCTGGTGAGTATTACTTCCATTTACATTCCTCTCAACTATCGTCATTCACAGGACAGAATTTCAGAGCCTTATTGATGAACTTCCGGAACCCTATTTACTCGCAGGAAATGTAAATGCGCTTAGCACCATGTGCGGGTACTCACGTTTGGATGCGAGAGGCCGCCCAATAGAAAATTTCCTTTCTTCCTCGGGTGCATGCCTCCTTAATCATAGAGAGCCAACATTTTATAGCGCTGCACATAAAACATTCCCCCCAAAAGACATAAGCATAGCATCAGGTGCACTTAGGCCTTAACTAGAGTGGAACGTCACCAAGAACAATTACAGAAGCGATCAATTTGCTATTGCTCTAAAGTTAACAAAACCAGATGGATGCTATCCACACGCTCTCATATGAAAAGTCGATTCAGGTGACTGGACGCGGTTTCGCGAACTTACGCAGCCCACCTGGAATGATTGATGCCCTAGCAGTGGCGTAGCCAGAAATTTTGTTCGGGGGGGGCTACGCCACTGGCCCTATATATATATATATATATAGCTGCACGTTCCAGCTCAGCCTCCTCCTTAGAAGGAAGCTTTAGGTCTGGTGCTCCTATTTAAGTACATGTAGAAGGGGAATTCGTTTTTCCCTGCAACTACTTCACCAAATTTGAGGAGGTTTGTTGCATTTAAAACAAAAAGTATAATTCTAGTGACTACTGGTTTCGAATTTTTCATTTAGGCGGTCAATTATTTATTAAAAATTGGCCGGAATTGAAAATTTTCAGAAAACGAAACTATCAGGTTTAAAACTCGGTGACTCAACAATGAAAAATGATATCACAATTCTGTGAATTGCATCTAATAGTACATCTTCAGCGGACAAAATAGATATGCTACACATGAATCTCAAAAAAATTTGGTATTGTGGAAATACGGCTTTTGCAGAACCCTTGTACACAACGTAACCAATTCACGTAAGATACAAATTGACGCAGCAAACTTGTCCGCTTTGACTGTGACAATAAATGCCGTTTACAGAACCACAATATCTGTTCTTCATGCATAGCTATTAGTTTGTAAACGTCGTGCTTCTATTTTTTCAAACTTTCGAATTTTTCAAAATATTTTAAACAAAATTCAGGCCCTAAAGCGAAGTTCTGTTTCCAACAGACACTAGGATTTAACTTTCTCTCCCAAACGCAACCAATTTCAATAAAAGCGATCAGCAGGATTATCTCAGAAAAGCGTTTCTGCGTTTTACAAGTATTTGAATAGGCCGCGTCGGATTGGGCCCGAGCTAAAGCTTCCTCTTAAACAATTTATCGAGGGATCAAATACATGAATAATAACTGCATTGTCATTGCCAAAGATGCTGCAAACGAATTCTTGAAAGCTACGCACTGTAAATACAAGTAAAATATGTATTTTTTCATAAAATATTATACTCGTATGTGCCAAAATTTGTGCCCAACATAACTGGCGTCAATGCTTCCGTGTTTTTTGTCTATTAGGTAAAGAAAATATCACACGAGCTTTAGAACTATATCAGTTCGAAACCAGGAAAGCAGTGCATGCCGCTGATACGAAAAGTTAAAAGGCAATGAACTGAACAAGTTGAGGACAAATATGTTAATGAAACTTTGTCATTCAAGAACCGTGCTTACATTCTTGTATATATGCAATGGCCAGTGAAAAATCTCAATGACGCTGTCGTTTGTTCTAATGTATTACGCAGGAGTAGCTGTCCCTTGTCGTGTATCGTGAGTGATCGCACCGAAGTTATAGTCGCGACAGAGAGCACGTATAAAAAGCTGTAGTTCTGCAAGATATATGAGGGCAAGTCAAATGAATGAGCCAACAACGGGGTACTTTATTTAAAAGTAGTCTTCATGAGAATTTAGACATTTGTCCTATTGACTAACGAGTCGCGTGATTCCCGTGTTATAAAACTCCTTGGGTTGCTGCTTCAAAAAGTCTATCTGGTTCCCTTGAGCTGTTTTTTCGGTTGCCCCAAAAATGTAGAAGTCGCAAGGTGACAGGTCTGAGCTGTATGGCGGATGTTGCAGCGTTTCCCACTTGAACTTTGCCAGTTTTGTATTAACCACATAAGCGACGTGCGGACAGGCATTGTCGTGGAACAAGATGACCCCATTCATAAATTTTCCACGTTGTTCGTTCTTGATTGCGGCACGCTGCCGTTCTGGCGTTTCACAATATTGGAAACAATTGATAGCCTCTCAAGATTTAGCAAATTCTATCAGTAATGGACCCTGTCGATCGAAAAAAAAAAGTCAGCAACACTTTTCCAGCGGAAATGATGGCATTTACATTCTTTGGGCGTGGTAAATTCGAATGTTTCCACTGTAAGCTTTGCCGTCGTGTTTCAGGCTCGTAGTAGTGGCACCAAGGTTCGTCCCCGATCACAGTTGCAAACAAGAAGCCGTCATCCTCAATACCCGATCAGATGAGTCAAGGCAGCGCGAAACTTCTCCGTCTTCTCGTGATGGATCAAAATCTTGGGGATCCATTGCGCACCAAAGAGCCGATAAACGAGAAGCTCATGAATTATGGCGTGAGCCGAACCGTGACTGATGTTCAGGCGGTCTGCCAGTTCATCGATGCTTATCCTCCGTTCTTGTTTCGGCAGCTCATGAACCTTTGAAATTGTGGGGGGGGGGGGGGGGATTGCATGATGGTCTTGGCCCGGTCTTGGAATGTCTTTGCAACGTCCTTTGAACCGTTTGCTCCAACGCTTCACAGTGGTCAATGAAATGAAGTGTTCAACGTACACGGCAGTCATATGGTGATTAATTTCTGTTTTGGAAACACCTTCAGCTGTCAAAAACTTCGCGACACCGAGCTGTTCAACTTTTGAAGTGTTCATTATGTGAAGCAACCATATTCAACCCAGTGTATGAGAGCGTTAAAGAACATTCATCTTCACACCTGCGTGTCACTTTTGTAAATGAGACATGCCGTTCTCTTACGCGCATGCCTTGCAGATAATGAACCGAACCATTATTGCGCGGTTAGGGTAGGCTCACTTTCATTTGACTCGCCCTCGTACATTAGAAATGCAAAGATACAAAGGGATATACAAATGCGAGAATACGGCTTGATAAAGGACAAAAAAGTGTCACTGGAAACAAAGTTCACTGCATGTATACACTAAACCTCGCAACAAGATATTTAAGTATACGTATAAGTCTCCAATGAGTCTATGTATGTAAGAAGAAGTAACTGTATATAATGCCTCAAACAAGGCAAATAAACATGTTGCACAATCATAGATTCACAGAATCCTAGATCCCGCCCCCATTCCATCCACTCCCCCTAATGTATTGCGCGCGACGGAAGGCGGCGCGCTTGCTCCCCGCTTTTCTCCTTTGCGCACACAAGACTGAGCCACCATCGTCGGCTCACCCATTCCACTTCCCCTCCTACGCTTTCACTCGCACATACAGCATGCAGCGCGTGGCCACGATGTTATCACCCTTGGACTTTATACGAAACATGAGGGCGACGGCAGGAATGCGCCTGGAGTGTCCATATAATTGCTTTCGCAATAATATAATAAACGTATCCGGCAACTGAAGCGTCCCGTCGCCCATTACTTTCCGCAAAAGAAGTATCAAAATCGAACTTTCACCATGCGACAATTCGCTGCGCCGCAACAATGTATTTTTTTTTTTCTGTGAGGCGGAGGCACTGAAATGAAAAAAAAAACGCATAGGAAAGTATGTTGGCCAGAATCTAATGCCTACTTCGGGCACCTAATGGGGCTACGGAAGGAATACCGAAGAAAACATGAGACGGTTGGTCCACTGAGAACCATACGCATACTGCTCAGTATCCTACAGCGGCGAAACAAGACTTTCCGGAAAGGTTCCGCTCAAGGAATGTGGTGCAATCCTTCGAGTCCCCACAGTGATGGCGGCGAGCGACCATTTTGTTTTTTATGCGAAGCGTACTAGCCGCACCACGCTCTTCCTTGATGCGCCGCGCGCGGCCGCGTAGCTACCATATGACGTCATAACAGCTGCAAAAGCAGAGGCTCAACTCGTGCGCTCGCTTGCGGCCGCGTAGCTACATAGCCGGGTCTCAGCTCGTGCGCTCGCCTGCATGAGTTGTTTCTTCGTCTAGCCGAACCAAATATAGCCAAGCAACAGCAGTTCACCAGGCTAAACAGTGGTTCAACAACTAAAATAAAGGCTAGTATGCTTCGCATCCTGGGCTTAACCTTAGCTAAGCCATTTTTTTCTCGTCTGCTAGCCAGAAAGCGTCCAAAACTCTGTCAGGTGAAAATCCACTCGGCCAGAGCAAACCGAACGCGCACCGAAGTGCACCGCACGGTGGTCGGGGCCATACGAGAAAAACGTATGCGCTCTGGCTGGCTCTGGCAGCCCGCGGGTGGGGTAGCAAGAACAAAAAAAAAGAGGCTCAATGTGTCCTCGCGAATAATAGTCAAAGTAGAAAAAATAAATAAGAACGTAGTTACTTTGGCTGGCTTTAGTGTCTTGACATGGATGTTCTGGCGTAGGTTAAAAAAAATGTTGATATTTTTTTATGTGACGTGACGGCACAAATAAACCACCCCAACGCTTCGACTCATTGGACCTCGCTGCCTGCTTTGTCAACTCGTCTGCTAGTGTGTTGATTTGGCTTGTCTCGTTGTATGTTCCGATGCAAGACTTTAGAAAAGTCAATAGACCTTTGGCGTCAAATGTTTATAACAACATTAAACCCACAAAGTTCCTCAATTGAAAATCTAAAGCACAACTTTGGAAATGTCAATGCACCTTTCACATCAAGAGCTTATGAGATTTATACCCATAAAGTTTCGCAGTTGATATCCATGCGCTCCATTGATTCCGTGGCCTTAGTGAGATGCTGCGGCGAGCCCACTCACCATCAAAGCGCCCTTGAAACTTTGTGCTCGGATGGGACTACTTGGCGTTATGTGACTCCCGGTGTATGGGCGTTGCCACGAAATCCAGCCCGAGTTAGCAATCTTCGCGGTTAAATGTCTTTTCGAGCGTCAAAAAGACATTCTAGACAAAATCCAGAGTGATTTCGGGCGCCGGGGGTCGCTTTGGTCGGCGGTGCATGGACAGCACGAAAAAATTTCGGGGGGGGCTGAAGCCCCATAAGCCCCCCCCCTGGCTACGCCCCTGTGCCCTAGCGCTCAGAATTGATGACGCAGTGGTATACTTAACAGGGTATATTACTGATGCGGTACCAGTATGCATGGCAAAAGCTAGAGGTCCGGCTTCTAAACGACGCATGTTTCCAAACGACGCACCAAGAGTGGACGGAAGCACTAAGAAACAAAACAAGGCGTGATGTCTCCTTCGTAGATCCCCAACAGTAGAAAACTTCATGAACTTCAAACATATTGAGTCGCAAGGAAGACGTACACGACGTACTGCCAAGAGAGAGAGCTGGCAAAAATACATCTGAAACAATAATTCCTACATACAATAAGGAGAAGTATGGAACACGGTAGCAAAATTACTAGGTCAACCATCTTGGCATTTGCCGTTTGTGAATGATCATTGCAATAGCCATAAAGACAAATCCAACATTCTTGTCAAACATTCTGAACATGTGTCCAGTTCCGATAACTATTCAGTGTCCTTTCTCAAAGACAATACATTAGCAGAAAGCAAGACATTGAACCGGAGGGGCAGTAAAAATGATTCGTAGAACAATTCATTTAATTTTGCCGAGTTCAGAGCTGCCTTCAACAGTTGTGAGAAGTCTGCTCCTGGAGGTGGTAGAATCATGTACTTAACGATAAAAGAACTTCATCCTGACAACACAGAGAAAGAAATTCAAGAAGAGGATACACTCGGCAAAAAGTGGTAGAAGAAAACACGCCACGCCTAGCGTCAACCTCGTCCGTTATTTGACGCGATCATCGGAAAAAAATAACGTGAAATGAACTTACAGGCAACGTTTTTTTTATTTCTCCCGCTAAAACTGAAAAGTTGAGCGTATAAATGAACTGATACTTTGCCAGTTCTTTTTCTTGCGTCACCTAGCAACAAGCTAGCGGCACACCAGGCATGCTTATGGTGCGTAAGCATGCGTCATTCGCCGGACATGCCACCGAAGGAAGCGAGGCCGGCTGCGCATCTGATGCTCATCTGCTCGGCTACCCGTCTCTTTTGGATGTAGCGTGTTTTCTGGGCTCCCGGCGTATTCTTGCCTTTCTTCTGCACTTCGACACGGCACCACTGCACTATTGGTCCACGGCAAGGTGAGAAAGTTTGTTTGAGAGTCTGCGGCGGATTTCAAGCAGTTTTAGATTTTACGGCACGCAACCGAGACTTGTGCCGCAGTTAGCGAAAAATGACTCGGCCGTCCTGGCGTAGTTAATTTCATTTAATGACTCCTACTGGGAGATGTTTCTATGAGTCCCAACATTATTATTATAACCTATTTCGGTATCTTTCGGGCATACTCGCTGCATCCGGCTTAACGACGCAGTTAGGGAAACGCAGCTCGGCCGTGTGACGCAGTTTTGCGTGTACTGAATCTTACCGGGGTAAGTTTTGGCGCTTTTTCTCATCTCGAACATTATAGTAACTAATTTCATTGCTTCTTGGGGTACTTGTCAAGAATAGTGGCCGTGCTTAGCGTTGTGACGTAGTTAGGGAAAAGCAGCTTGGCCACGTGATGCAGATTCACGCATACTGAATCTTACCGTGACTACGTTTGGCGCTTTTTCCGACTCCGAAAATTACAATAACTAACTTCGTTACTTCTTAGGGTACTTCTCGAGCACCGTGGCCGCTCCCGGCGTTGTGACGCAGTTAGGGAAAAGCAGCTCGGCCGTGTGACGCAGTTTCACATGTACTGAAGCTTACTGGGAAAATTTTGGCCCTTCTTGTGACCCCAAACATTATAGCAAGCAATTTTGTTACTTCTTGTGGTACATCTCAAGCACAGTGTCCGAGCCCGGCGTTGTGACGCAGTTAGGGAAAAGGAGCTCGGCCTTGTGATGCAGTTTCACGTGTGCTGAATGTTACCGGGACTACATTTGGCGCTTTTTCCGACTCCGAACATTGTAATAACTAATTTCGTTACTTGTTGCGGGAATCCTCAAGCGCAGTGACTGCTCCCAGCGTTGTGATGCAGTTAGGGAAGAGCAGCTCAGCCGTGTGACGCAGTATCGGGTGTACTGAATCTCACCGGGACTACTTTTTGCGCTTTTTCCGACTCCGAACATTATAGTAACTAATTTCTTTACAATTTGGGGCACTTCTCAAGCACAGTGGCCGCGCGCGGCGTTGTGACGCAGTTAGGCAAAAGCAGTCTGGCCGTGTGATGCAGTTTCACGTGTAGTGAGGCTTACCGGGACAAGTTTCTTGTCCCTTCTTGTGACGCTAACATTATAGTTCCCTTCTTGTGACCCCTAACATTATAGCAACTAATTTCCTTACTTCTTGCGGTACTTCTCAAGCACAGTGGCCGCGCCCAGGACTGAAGAAAACTAGGTGGGGTGATGAAATTTGTAAATTTTCCGGCGCAAGTTGCAATCAGTTAGCACAAAAGAGGGGTTATTGAAGATCGCAGGGGGATGCCTTCGTCCTTCACTTGACATTAACATGATGATGATGATGGCGACAAAACGTCCACGTATGGTCACCTCATAGGTATCTCTAATGCTTAAAGACCTCCTAATGGAACAGCGCATAATATTCAGCGGTTTCTTTGAATTATAATAAAAACATCAAGCGCTAAAAACACACAAGATATAAAAAAGAAACACATACCACACGGGCTCATTCACAAGTGATGTTTAATGCACGTATAGATACGGACACGAATAATTTTATTAAAAGGATCCTGATTAGCGCCGCTTCTTAGGGCGACACCGCGGGCCGCTCCCACGTGGGGAAAGTTAGGTCTAACATAACCGCCGCATCGCAGGCTCTCTGGACAGCCCAAAGCTGGCGATTGTATTCCGAGCTCTTGATGGCCGAGCTCCGCTTCTGTTCAGTGGTGCCCTTACCCTCACGTAACCAGGGACACCGCCAGAGCACGTGTTCTAAATTGCATGTACTCCCGCAGCTAGGCCACTGTGAGCTAAGAAAGTCCAGGAATAAACAGTGCATGAAGGCCAGACTAGGATAAGAGCTAATCCGGAGCATCCTAAGAGTTACAGTTTGAGGTTTTGTGAGCTTTTTATGTGTTGGAAGAATAATTCTTCTCGCCAGATAGAAATCTTTTGTGAATTCATTAAAGGTGAATAGAGTGTCCTGGAACTCTTGGACATTGGACTCTCACAAGGCTCCTCCTCCCGCGCGGAGAGTAGTACGCGTGCCTGGGCGTCAGCAATGTCATTGATATTGGTGAGCGAGTCCAGATTTAGGCCTAAGCGTGCTGGAAACCAAGTAATCGTATGTGGAGTGATTGCCCTGTTCCTGAGAATAATATGGCCCTCTTTCACGATGGAGCCCGAAGCGAGTGCCCTGACTACCGATCTAGAGTCTGTGCATATTTGCGTTCTGTTGTCGTCCAAAAGAGTCAAAGCAACCGCAACCGCCTCCAATTAGTAGTGGTCCCAGCCACCTAGGCTGCCGAAACTGCATAGCTTCTGTCATCTATTGCCCCTATGACAAAGTGAGATGAGTGGCCATATGGAGCCGCATCCACAAAGCAGACCGACTGAGCTTGGTCCTGGATCTTCAGAATGACAATCGCCCTGGCCCTACGCCTTCCTCCATTGTGCTGTGGGTGTACATTGCGAGAGATTAGCACAACGTAAATGCTTTCTCTTTGCGCGTCAGCAATTCGATGCCTTCTCTCTTTAGAAAGTACTGGGTTAAGGCCCAGGTAGTCCCGAATTCTTCTACCCGCCGAAGAGCAAGAGAGGCGAGCCAGTTGAGCCGATTCCTGCGCCTCGATAATCTCCTCCAATTAATTGTGTACTCCCAGTTGATAGAGGCGTTCTGTACTGATGGTCATGGGAATGCCGAGTACCCTTTTCATGCTTTTCCGAATGAGGATGTTCAACTTCTTTTTCTCAGAAGTGTGCCAATTGTGCATAGCTGCTACATAAACGATGTGACTCATAAGGAAGGCGTGGAAAAGCCTGAGCACATTGTCTTCTTTCAAGCTTCCGCTTCTGTTAGAGACTCTGTTGATGAGCCTAATTAGAATTTTCGTTTTAGTGATGATTCTAGTCAACGTGAGTTTCTTGGACCCATAGGATTCAATAACAATACCTAGTACACCGATGGAATCGGCTCTGGGAATGAGGCTTCCATCACGTGCAACTAGATTAATAGCAACGCCCGAGAGCGGCTTCCAACTTTTACGTCTGGCGCCGTTTCTGATTGACCTTTAAAGGAGTAGATAGGATGTACTAGTTGAGCATCTCAGTCCCGTGTTTTCCAAATTGACTCGACCTCATCTAGTGCAGTCTGGAGGCCTGTTTCAACCTCCCTTTAGCTTCCTTTGGTGCAACAGATGGTTATATATCATCTGCACAAAGCGTGTGACTGACCCCGTCAATTGCACATAGCTTTTCCGAGAAACCCCTCATTGCTATGTTGAAGAGAAGAGGAGATGCCACAGCCCCATGCGGCTGCCCCTAGGTCCAAGCTCGAGTGCTTCTGTCTTGAGATCATCAATCTTGAGTGTCACCGTCCTCCCCCCGAGAAAAGAGCTTGTATAGCTACGAAAGGCAGCAGCCAGATTGAGCTCCGATATGGCATTCAGAATGTGAGCGTTAGACGCATTGTCAAAAGCTTTCTCCAGATCTAAACTCAGGATATCCTTGACATCTCTGGTTGCGTTGTCAATGATTTGACATATTATAAACTTCATCGCATCCTGTGTGGACAAAGCCAGACGAAAGCCAATCATGTTGTATGGGAATAAATTGTTCTTCTCAGCGTGTTCCGAAATACGGTTGTGAATGTCGTGCTCCAGCACCGTACCCACGCAGGACGTGAGAGAGCTGGGCCGAAGATTTGCAAGGCCCGGGGGCTTTCCCGGCTTCGGAATGAGGACAACCGATGCCGACTGCCAGGTTTCCGGCACCAATCCCCGCTCCTAGATCCCATTAATCTCTTCAGTGACGTGCTAAATGGAGTCATCATCCAGGTTCTTTAGAGCTCTGCTAGAGATTCCGTCTGCACCAGGGGCAGACTGGACACTTAGACTGTGCAGTACCGCCCTAACTTCACTAGTGTTGAATGGCTCGTCGAGCTTTGGATTTGGCTCGCCCTTGCAGGCAGGGTAACCGATTGTAGTGGCATTCTCGACCGGAATATATCTGCTTGCCAGCCGATCTGCAATAGCATCTTCCGTTTCCAATTGCCTCGCCTCGTGGAGAACCTTCTCAATCGCTTGCCTTTGATTAGACTTGGAATTCATGCCATCTAAGGTGTGTTTCAGCAGGTTCTATTTACCCCCTACTCTCATTTGACCATTTACCGAGCTGCAAACTTCATCCCACTGCCGTTCGACTTGGTGGCCGCATTGACATCTTCTTCGAGCTGCTATGACCATTGGTCCAGGGTAGGGGTCGGGTCCTGGGACTGCTTACGTTCTTCCCTGATTTTGCGAAACAGGTCCCAAGCGGCCATGCTAAAATTTCTTAGTCGTTTCTTTTCCAAGTTAATGCTAGTGGCTCAGATGTGATCGCTACCCAGGTTCGTTGACAAGTTGGTCCAGTTCGCCTAATCCACGTTCTCGACGAAGGTAAGATCTGGTGTAAAATCTCTGGTGCAGGAATTACCGAGTCTAGTTGGGAATGCCGAGTCGGTAATTAAACTTAGCTTGTTATTAGCTGTACTCTGCTATAGGTCGGCACATTTGCGGGTATTCTGAGGGTACCCCACGCTCAATGCGGAGCATTGATTAGGGGGATTAGGGGGAGTTCCTACGAAAAAGGGGGAGAGTGCCTTGCTTTGCTGGCCACTTTCACAACAATCGTTTCCTATATATATATATATATATATATATATATATATATATATATATATATATATATATATATATATATATATATATATATATATATAGTGCTGTATATATTGAGCATAAAGATACTGTGCCTGTTTGGACCCCCAAGTATACTTTCTAGCAGGGAGTACTCTAGGATAATCGCTTATGTCATGGGAAAGGAATGTGCTTCAATTGGTTACCAGAGTACTGATGCCCCTAATTCCTTTACTGTGTGTCGTGGATGCTCTGTAGCCCGGTAAGGAGACCGAATCCATGAGCGTTTCTTGTAAAGGATAACGTGCGGCTTTTCGTGATGCAATCGGATAAACTGTGGTTGGAAGTTCCTCTTGAGCTGGAATCCCCTACTGTTCCACTGCAGATTCTGATTCGCTTACGGTTTGACACCACGAGTAGACTTTGAAGTTAATTGGTCATATAAGATGCTGCTAGATACAACCGCTGTCTGCTCGGTCAAGGCGGAGCTTCGCTTCTTCCTCTTAGTTGGCTGTGGTGGTTGACTCATGTGAAACACGCGCTTCTCAAGCTCGTCCTGTTGGCTGCTATGTGATATAAAACTTTCCACGAGACCGTCAAGCGTGGCTTCGATTGCCCCAATCGTAACACTAAGTGATTTAATGGCGTCTTTGGTTTCTGACTTTGCTTTCATGGCAGAACTGCTGGGCTCTGGTTCCGCTATGCCTCTCTCTTTAGCCGGACGTACGTATCTGATTCCTCAATTGGGATTTCCATGGGAGTTTCACCTTCCACATATTGAGGTGACACAGGAGGTTGTGCTAAACTACATTTAATCGCGTTCCTTAGATCTGCCATCTCGGCTTTGAGTTGCTCCATTGCACTTTTCAGCATTGCAGTCTCTTTCTCAAGCTGCGCTACCCTAGCATTACTATGCTCTGGCGGCGAACCCCCGATTACCCTCTTGGGCTTTCCCTTGACTCGGTCCGCCCATGTGGGAGCAGCTCCTTGCTCAGCTGGCTTCTGGATGCTGACACTCAGCCTGCGGGACCAAGAACTGTAACGACCTCTCGCCCTGGATATGCTCCTGGAACGGCATCGCTCTATCGAGTGAGAGGCTGACCTCGAACCCTTCCGGCACCGGGAGGACGACCAATCCTTTGATCGAGCCCTGGATGAAGCTCTGTCCGGGCAATATGGAAAAATACATATAAAGAAAACGGACGCATCGCGATTATCAAGATGAGGTACATAAAACAGCATACATCTAAGGCACGTGTGAACATCAATTAATAAAATTAAATTCTTTATCATGTAGTAATAAGGATGGTTGTCTTACACACAGTCCGGCGGTCTTGGTGATATGATATGCTTGTTTGCCAAGGGTGACGGAAAAAAGTGACTGTGTTTTCGAAGATGGGTTTACAAGAACACGACTTACAATGTAAGGCGAGATGAGAGGATGGTGCGCTGTTTAATGAATTTTTGTGCTCTCCGAAGCGTACGTTAACATATCTGCCTGTTTGGCCAATGTACATAAGACCACAACTTAGGGGAATCTTGTGTACTACACTTGAGACACAATTGAGAGAACGATTAACATGTTTCTGGCGGCACTATCATCCACTGACATGGCCTGTGCCCTTCTGTGCACACTGGGTCAAATGCATCCAAGCCTGTGTGGTGCAGAAAATGCCACCCGAACACCATAAAGCCTTGCTACATTTTTCAGGCCATGTGAAATTTTATGTACCTAGGGAATGACTGCCAATTTGTTGTTTCCTTCATTTTGAACAGAAGGACGATGCCTGTATTTTTCCTTCTTGGCAATGTGCACGAGCTTTTCACAAACTGATGCGATGAGGTGCACAGGGTAACCTGCGGCCTTAAGGCATTGCACTTGCATTCGGAAATTCGTGCTCAGCTTGTGCACGCTAGTTTCTTCCGTGGCCACGCGAAAGCACGATAATTCTTCTTGCCCCACTTCTAAGGTAAAAAAGTTGTCACAGCTAAATATAAATGAAGTGTGCATATAAAAATATGACAAGTGGTTGCCATAGAGGAAACAGCACGCCTCATTGGTCACTGCCACAGCCGGATCGAGTTGAATGCATGAGCCACTTGGGGGCTGACATTGTTTAAGATGTTCTTCTGTTTCTATATCCCCACAATGTATGGACCCACGACGAAAGGTTTCAACAGAGAAATAATATGTTAAGCTGTATAACTGAATTACGTATCTAGAATAGCGAAAAATATTTGCCTTCCTGCGGAGGCATAGTAAGTAAGGAACTACGCGAAAAATAAAGGCGGCTGGCAACACCTGGGGCGCTATAACGTAAAGCTATTCCAAACCCTTCTATTCCAATTCTGCAATCAGCCCTCCACAATTGGCCAAAAAATGTTCGGGCCACCCCTAATGCGCCTGTCTGTCAAAAGGCGTCACGAAAACCGCGATAGCTCCACTTCTAGTATGACGGGTACACACTGATTATTCATGATCAGACTGAACAAAAGAAAAATAGTTATTTCTGATTCGACGCCTTTTTGCCAATCACCCTCTGCTATTGGTCAAAAGTTTTCGGGCTGCACCCACTTCACCTGCCTTTCACGTAACGTCAGAAAATCGCATAAACTGACCGTGTCAAAGTGACGTGTAAGCGTTGAACAACGCATTAATATGCCTGAACAAAACTGTATTTTTGTGTGAATATCCGCGGGCTGCCCCTTTCCAAAGGAATAAAAGACGGCTGCCGCCGATTGCTCAGGCACTGGCTACTCGCACCTACTGGGAGCATGGGTTTCTTTGCGTATAATAAATCTTCTTGCGTGGCTGTGCAATGTTTTCGAGAACTTTCGTCACGTTTGCGACGTCGCTCGGCTAATTCTTCTTTGCAGAGGATCCGTTTTAGCGGCAATCTTGACCATCCGTTGTACGCCGCCGTGATTTTCAACCAGCCACCGCAAGCTAAGTAAAGTGAGCCGCATCGCAGACGCCGGCACCACTCTCTTCATCCGGTTAAATACATTGAGCGTGCTGGCTTGGCCCCATCGGAACCCACTCCACTTTAGCGTGCTCCTCTCCTCGTGTCAAGCAATTAGGTAAGAAAAGCTATTCAATGTAGGCATACTATTCCCTTTGACAGCAAAAAAAAAAAAGTACCTCCTTTAAACGAGGAATGCGTTTTACTGGGCTGTTCAAACAACGCTGCAGGTCACCTCCCAATGCTTGCGTCGCTGGTTACGTAAATAGGACACCAGGAGATTGGAATAAAAACAGATTGGAATAGTTTTACCTTATAGGGCCCCTGCTCAAAGTTCCGCGTCAGATTTCGATGACGTCATAGATCTTGATGCATTCTCTCTCTTTATAGTGACTCGTTTCTGTATAAAATGAACAAATGCACTGCCTTCCAGATGAAATAAGGTCTGAACCTTGGAAATCGATCAAACTTTTTTAGGGCGCAGCTCTTAGGCGCCCGTTCCTGTGGCGAGCGTCGGCGGCGTAACCGAGCGAACGAGCACAGCAATAGATGAAAGAGCGAAGGCGGAGTGGGATATGAAGACGTGAGCCGCGAACGACACAAACCGATGAGAGCGGCTCCTTCAGTGACGTGCGCGCGAGAAACTGGTGTCATGCGGAACCACCCAACCGCTCGATGCGTACTCGTTAACTCATCTCAGCCGGAGAGCTGGTTTCGTACTATCGTCTGCTCGCGGCAGCTCTCGCTTGTTTGGATTGCTTGATTTGGCCTCGTTCACCCTTGTTTTGATTGGGATGGTTTGCAGTTTTGTAATATGATTGTATGCGCGACACGAATTGTGTAACAATTTCTGGAAACCACGCGCCATTAGCGATTAAACTATACCCTTGGACGAGTCATGCATAAAAGCCGACGCGCTTGACCTAGATCAGGCTTTCGATGATCGCCGACTCTGCTACATGTCTCTCTCACATTCTTTGCCTCAGTATATCGCGAAATGAAAATACGTAATCAGCTGCGCTCAATTTTTGCATTAGAGAGTATCGTATTCGTAGGTGAAGTTTTTGGCTCCAAGATGGCGCAAAAAGATAAAGTGCTTCTAAATGCGTGCTAACACACTGTCGTGCTGGCGCTGGGGTATGCGTGCAAAATGTTTTTAGAAATGAACTTTGGCCTTCATTTTCCACGCTAGTAATTCACATTTTCTGGGCGAAAGAATGAAAATAAAGCTTGCAAAAAAATATTTCACAGAACTAACCTTACTTAGCGTTACTATTTAGGCTCCCTAAACAGCGCTGGCTTTGCAACGACGCGTATAGGCGACCCAAAAATACGTTTATGTTGAGGCGTTTGCATGCGAAAGCACTGTAGCTTTTCGCAATCGACATTATCTTCCGTTTTCTTCTATGAAATTCGAGGTCAATATTCTAAAGTTTCCCTCACATCCTAGAAACCATATTGACACGTGTACTTATCTTTATCGGGCGACCACGTTTCGCCGCTTAACAATTGTAATCGCACAGCGCGGGACGCGCATGCATGTATCCGAAGTTTCTGGAAAGTTATCTATGCTTCTACCCGGCTGTCTGTTGTCGCCGAACCTTGTGTTATCTGATTTCATCGCGTGACACGAATGGTGTAGAACTTTGTGGAAGGCACGCGGGCCCGAATGATTAATCTGGAACATTCGACGACTGCTGTATGAAAGCCGACGCGCTTGACCCGCTGATCAGATTTTCGACGATCGCCGACCGTGTTCGCCACTATTGTTGTGCTATAAGCGTAGCCTGTTTTTGTGGGCACAGGTTCGCCCAATAAAAGATGGTTTTGTATTCCACCGTATTGCTGCTTTCTTCACCGTCACTACCACGTGACATCTGGTGGAGGTGCTTTTCGTTCATGTACCGAACGCCCCCGCAAAGCCGTGATCCAAGCCCGAAGCCCGAGGACAAAACCAACATCGCTCAAGACCAGCGTGCTAGCTGCAGACTGCAAGGACTGCCCTCAGAGCATGGACTTCTACCTGAGAAGACCAAGAAGATTGTGGCCAAGGCAATCCAAATGGCAGCCCCAGCGTCCCCCATCGTGCTGCAGCAGCCCAAGGAACCTCCGACGTTCCGCGGATCAACATTCGAGGACCCGGAAACCTGGCTCGAGACGTATGAGAGGGTCGCTACGTTTAACAGTTGGGACAGCGACAACAAGCTGCGGCATGTCTATTTCACACTGGAAGACGCCGCCAGGACCTGGTTCGAGAATCGAGAAGCCACCTTAACGACGTGGGACCTGTTCCGAAGCGGCTTCCTGCAAACGTTTACAAGCGTCGTGCGAAAAGAGCGAGCCCAAGCACTACTAGAAACCAGAGTGCAGCTGCCAAACGAGACGATCGCGATCTCCACGGAGGAGATGACCCGTCTTTTCCGGCATGCCGACCCGGAAATGTCAGAGGAAAAAAAAGTCCGCTTCCTGATGCGGGGTGTCAAGCAAGAACTTTTCGCAGGACTTATTCGTAACCCGCCGAAGACCGTAGCTGAGTTTTCTGCAGAGGCATCGACGATCGAGAAAACTCTGGAGATGCGCACCCGGCAATATAACCGCCAGGGGCTCACGCCGCAGTACGCCATCCAAGGACTGGATTCCGACGACCTTCAGGAGACCATCAGGGCCATTGTGCGGGAAGAACTGCGCAAGGTCCTGCCTTCGTCGCAGCTCCAAGTGGCTTCGATCGCCGACATCGTGAAAGAAGAGGTGCAATATATTGCTGAAATTTCACCTCAAGCAAATATCTTTGACACGACAATCCACGCCAACACCTCATGGCAGTAGCTCTTCCATATTTTTTCCCGTTTTAGCTTCGTTGCACACATGATTCAACTGTCCTATACTATAGCAAACACAAGTGGGCGACAACAGACTTTGCTCCAAGAAAAGTGTTGTCCATGTTTTGGGAAGAGTTGCGCCTAAGAAAGAACGAACACAGGAAAAAACGAGGTAGACAAAAAGCGCGCGCTCTCTCGTCCTAAAACAGCCATGCACAGACTCGCCCGGCAAAAAGTACTAAACAAAAAGTGGTGTCGCACAGGGTTGCGCAGTAAGACGTTTATAGCTAGTGTGCTGAATTTCTGCTTCCTCGTTTCCGCAAGCCTGTTGCTTTTTATTATTATTAAGGTTAGGCCAGCTGAACAGGCAGCACGGAGCTGGTGGCGGAGCTTGCGTAAGAACACTCAGTGACGTTTTTTTAACGTTACAGTTTACCTTTTCTCTTCGAGGATTCGAACTAATTAAATCGTATCTTTTGGCGTTGGTCTCCGCGACTTCATGCGTGGCCTAGCCCAGGTCAGCGCTTAGCGGAAGCAGAGTTATTTTAGTTCTGCCGGGGTATACGAAAGGAATAGCGTAGGTTGAGGAGGAATAACTCCGTTTGCCGTGACGACGCGCGATTGACGTAAGACGTCGCACCGACGTCTTACGTCAACAGATGTAATGTGACACTTGATTCAGTGGGAATCTTTCATTTCAGTTAGGCTACACCTGCCGCCGACATTCAGGAACCGTGGAATCTTGGCTAACGAATACTCCGGGGATATTTTCTCAACATGCGAGCAAAGTGTCACGGCGTCGCTTTTGCGATTGTTCTATTTCTAGCAAGTGCTTACGTTGATATTACTTCTCCTAATTTGCATCCGTTTGCCATATGTTGGCAGAATGGCGCGGTTGTAAGTGCATCCGCACTTAAAAGGAGGGAGACAGAGAACGTTTCATGGCGTACGAAATCGCACAGGGGTGCTGCCCGCCGGGAGGCCTCGGTCGCGGGAGGAGCCCTCATTTAAAACCGCATGAGCGTTAGCCACCCGGCGCCTTCTATCGACCGGATTGAGCAGGTGCACTCTTCTCACGCCCGAACTTAAAAGGAGAAATGGCACGGCAGACGTGTATGCAAGGGAAAAATAACGAACGTGGGATTTCAAGCGTCCCCCTTCTCTTTCCCTGTCTCTTTTTTTTTGTCTGTTCTTCGCGGCTCAGTACGGCAACTCTAGCACGTTCGCTTTGGCAATCATTGACGGCAAAGGGGAATTACGCTCCTCGGCGTCGGTTAGGTTTGCTTCAAGTGGAGTCGCGGAACAGGTCGCCATAGCCCTGGCCATGACCGACCCCTCGCGCACCAACGTTTTCACCGACTCACGAGCGGCCATCAAAGCTTTCGAATCGGGTAACCTAGCCCACGAGGCTGCCTCCATTCTGGAAAAGAGAACAAACCCTGGCACTCACTTCATCTCTTGGTTTCCCGCCCATATGGGTGCGGACGTTCATCAGAACATACCTAACCTCAACGAGCTTGCCCATGACCGTGCGCGAGATCTAACACGCCGCGGCGGCATGGAGGCCTTATGGGGACAGGATGAAATCCAGCAGAACGATCCGCTCCTTACTTTTCACGAGATAACATCTCACTATCGGCTTAGCAGAAGGGCCTATCCTCTTCCTCACCCGAAGTTGGACAGGTCTCAGACAGTTTTACTTAGAATGCTCCAGACGGGCTCATTCCCTTCGCTGGGCTTTCTCAGCCGTATCTACAGAGACGTCGATTCGAGCTGTCCGGACTGCAATGAGATCTATTGTTCCTTAGCGCACATGCTCTGGCAATGCCCCGCGTTACCTAACGGCCCTCTCTCCAGCGAAGCCGACTGGGAAGAGGCACTCCGGAGCCCATCGCTCCAGACACAACTAGAGGCAATCCAGAGGGCCCGAGAAAGGGCGGAACATCACGGCGTTCCTGCCCCGACTTGGACGCGGCCAGCGGCTTCCGCGGGTCCCCGATAGGGGCCTCCGCTGAAGCTCCTCAGGATCAAATAAAGTTCGTTGTCTGTCTGTCTGTCTGTCTTCGAGAGATAAAAGTGTTGCTGCTAATTGAGAAACAGTGTAAGATTCCTCCTAAACAGCCACCCCACATCTCATTGCCAAGCTTCTTTGTTTCTTTAGACAAACGGTCTAAAGCTGGACGCTAATAAACTGACACATTCAAGAGGGAAATTTAAATCTCCAGAGCTAACAACGTTTCAGGACGATGTGTGTGTGGAGGGGGAGGGGGGAGAGGAGTTCTTCTGCTATCTCCTGTTATATCGGGCATGAAGCAAATAGCGAAATTGGACCTGGTGCGGCCAATTAATTAAAGGGGTGGACCTAACTTGCGCGACAAATCGCAATAAGCGGTTTTCCTAATTCGTAAGTGCGCTTCTCTACACTGCACAGTTGCTCAACTAATGGCAGCGGAAGTTGCCGCACAAATGAAGTGCTGGCTGTCTCTGCACGAGAGCCACGTCTACATGTTCAATGTCATAGTACAAGAGGACTGTGCTTATACGGACTGTTTACTCAAATGAAGACGCCGTCAATAGTAGGGCAGTCTGCTTAGCAGGAAGGCTAGCTTCACAATGAAAATTTTATCGAACTGCTTGACGCGCGCTTCGGGAAACTGTTTACGTTTAGCTAGAATTCCCACGCATTGCGTAGCACACTTTAAGGTCATGTGCATCAAAAGTATGTCTAGACGTAGACTGACGATTTCTGCTAAGCAAGCATGACTTAACGACTGCTCGGCTTCAATTTTGCAATTGCGACAAGTGCCTTCAAGTTAATAATGAAAAAAGTCTGTCAGTAAATCTATTTATTTAGCTAATTAGACATTGAAGATTCTCACGCAAGTTATGTCTGCCTCTTCGACAAATGCCCCTTGAAAGCGGAACAACTAATGATGATTTTTAAAAATACAAGCCAACTAACGAAAGTTAAAGGAAACAGAAAGAAAAACAGTTGGCATACACACTTTTTACGTAGGAAGCGTCACATCATTTCAGTGAGAATTACCTTGCAAAACTCAAATTATATTCTGGGGTTTTACGTGCCATGACCACGATCTGATTATGAGGCACGCGATAGTGCGGGACTCTGGTAATGTTGTCCACCTGGTCATCTTAACCGTGCACCCAATGCACAGCGACCGGGCGTTTTCGCATATCGCCCCCGTTTAAATGCAGCCGCTGTGGCAGGGATTAGATCGGGCGAACTCGTGCTCAGCCGAGAAATGTCATGGCCGCTATGGAACCACGGCGGTTTAATTACATTGCTCTGAGTCCATATGCAGGGTACCTTCCTGTCAGAAACTCCGTGCGAGTCCATAGCCTTCATGACAGGAAAACGTACGATGGCGCATTTTGTTGGAAGTGTTTAGGAATTGCACCCTAAACGGTGCGCCCAATTGAAAACGTACGATTTCACCGCCTTCATAGGAGCAGCTATAGTATGCGGTGTAGGAATATCGAGATATCGGCAACGGGACTTCGCTCACGCCCACTGTAAATCAAGATGCTTCGTGTACATAAAAAATACTCAAACATGATGCCCGAGCTATACAAGGGGATCATTTTAAATTTTTATGAAATTCTTAAATATAGCATGTTGCAGATAACATATTTCTTGACCTTGAGCTGGAATATTCCGAGAGGCGGACATTGCTTGCACGAGAAATCGAAACGCATGTTCAACTAAGAAAAATCCACTAATTATATTACGAAATAATTGTTTTGCGGCACATATTGCAAATTACGAATTGCAGTCGGCGAGGTTGCAAGGTGTATCCGCTTGGAATGTATTTCCAGAATAACGCCAGTTTGGAAATATGCGCCATCAAACTCGCAGTAAAAATGCACCGTTGTTCCACTTACTTTTGCTTTAACAAAGCGCACTTTCATGCATTGAAGCACACAAGTAACTGGAACGCCCATGTATTTGGTCCCAGACTTTGAGAAATATCTCGAAACTGGCGTCATCCTGTACATTCATTCCAAGTGGATACGTCGTGCACGCTCACCGACTGCAACTCATAAATTGGAAGACGTGCCGTAAAGTAAATAATTAACAAGTTAGTTACAGAATTTTCGTAATTGGTAGAACATGTGTTTCGATTTCTCATGCAAGCGATGTTCGCCTCTTCGTATAATCCAGCCCAAGGACAATAATTATGCTTTTTGCCCCAGACGATTTTTAAAAATTCCATAAAACTTCAAAATGATCCTGTATAAGAGCAACCACAATTTAAACGTATGCGACTGCAATATCACAAGGATGGTACTAAATGCACCTTGTTATGCTTTATGGAGCGAGTCAGAGTATATTTTATTTTATTGAGTCTAAATGAGTAATTTGTCAAAATAATTATTCAGCTGCGCACGTCCTTAATGAGAAATTTACTATGAAACTTCCTATAAAATATTAACGCACTGTTCTAAAGAATGATGCTGTTGACAACTTTCTACCATTTTTTCTAATACGCAGTAATTTTTGCATCATAAAAAGAACTTGTTAAATGAGAGGGGAGAAAAAACTTCACTTGACTACATGCTTGCGCCGCGTTCGTCTGTGATCAAAAGCAAGCTGTGCATGAACGAATGGGGTTTTGACTTAGTGTGCGCTGCCAATCAGTAGGCAACATGGCCAAGGGCAGCGAAGCAGGTGTTAGTTCTTCATGAGTGCGATAAGCGGACTAGAGGAAGCACGATAGTAGCTGCTCCGTCACTTTCTCAGTGGTAGCGTACTAAGTTAATTAAACGTGCGCTCCATTCACAGGCAGCCGGTCACGAGTACCTCCCGCAGTGACTTAGCAGCTACGGCATCGTGCTGCCAAGCACGAGGTCGCGAAATCAAATCCCGGCCGCCGCGGCAACTTTCTATAGTGGCGAAATGCAGAAGCGCCCGTGCATTGAGTGCACGTTAGGGAACAACTCCAAGCGATCAAAATTATTCGAGACTCTCCACTACGGCGGGCCTCGTAATCATCCATATTTTAGGCATGGTGAACTTAAAATGCTTAACGTTCCAGAGCACGTGCAGTCGGGGTGAGCATACGGTCGCCAGATAAATACGTTTTTGAAAATTTATTTGAACTAGGGATCTTAGGTGCGCCAGCTTTGAATACGCACACGTTTGATCACACTATTCTACTTCTGAGGTTGAGGTAAAGAAAAAGAGAGCGAGAGAGAGAGCGAAGAGAGGAAAGGCAGGGACGTCAACCAGACAAACGTATGGAAAAATGTATTGCTTAATAGATAGGAAGTAGGAAGTGCTGAATGGCATGCTTCGTAGAACGCTCTAAATTTTTCTTATTCGCAGTACTGCCCTAAATCTAAAATTGGCGTTCTTGTTTATTTTTTCTTAGCAAATGGTTCAGCTACACTGAACATAAAGTACAGTGTAACTTGCCCCAAAGAGTGGCTAACATAATTCAAGTTGCATCATCTTATCTGCTCGAGCATATTTTCCTCTGTGCCCGAGCAATCAAGCTGGCTGGCGGCTTGAAAATTGCAGGGTTTATGCTTGAATACTTGAGTCCCTATTCCGGAAGTAAATAACTAAGTATAGCCAGAAATTGTCATTTCGAAGTAATAATAAGTTAACATACAGTAATAATCAGAAAGCGGAATTCTGCATACTGTTGCGTTCTCCAGGGTAGCGTACCCCACCGTTGCCGACACTTGTTGCGACGCCTGTTTCTCGCAGCTCGACCGACGTTACTATTGGGTAGCGTGGCGTTGTGGGGGGGCTGCAGGCATCCGGTAGACCATGGCGATAAGGAAGGGCCGAGACGATTTCTAGTGCGAAACTTGCACGGTTTATTCAATGGTTGGTGAAAGATGAGAAGAATAGAATGAAGACAAAAAGTGCAGTACAGGGCCGCTTAAATAGGCCCTCTAAAATCGTAGGCGGGACCTTGCTCACGTCAACGTCAGGTGACAGGCACTGAGTCTGGTTGTGGATGGGCGACTGATCCCTGTCACAGGTGACGTTCGCACGTGCTTCCATCCGCTTGCGGCTACACAGGAGTCGGGGATCGTAGGCGGCTGAACCCTTCTCCTAGGTTACGTTCGCGCGTGCTTCTCTGGCGGCTACGCGTGCGTCGAGGATCGTGGGCGGCGTTGCCCTTCTCCCAGGTGACGTTCGCACGTGCTTCCCTCTGCTTGCGGCTACACGTTCATCGGGTATCGTAGGCGGCGTTGGTTCGCGGAAAGCATTCTCCCCTTGGTCGCACACGTATAGGGGCCTGTCACTGCGGGGCGCCTGCCAGACCGGCATCCCCACGGGACAACCATAGCAAATTAGGAATGCATCTTCCGCTTCCGTTAGGCAGGATCTTCCGAGCACCCTCTTTGCCCGAGGCGGTACACGCCAACCGTGACAGCATCTCTGGCGGGGGAGGAAGATCCCTACGCGTAGCGCCAACAGCCACTGGGCGAGGGATCGGCGTTTCAGTAGCAGAATTTCCCTCAGGGGTGACGAACCTTTGGTTCGTAGCTGGTAGATTCCTGGGCGTCGTTGGTCAGTCCTTGTGGCGCCCTTGTGCCTTTTCTCCGTGGTCCGGTACGGTGAACTGGACTTGCAAACCGGTCTCGCAACTTTTCGTCTCCTGTTTGGGCAAGCAATCACTCGAGAACAGTGCCTGGCCCACAACCATAAAGTAAGCGAGCACAAGGCCACACTCCTCCAAGATACACCAGGCTTCTCACAAAAAAAGAAAACACGCTACTGCTTTCCTATTCCTTTCGCGCGTCCCCCTCCTTTACCTAAAAACAACCATTTCTTGAATGTGTCAAGACGTGGTTACTAAAATCAGCTAAGAATCCACTACAACTTCGCAATAATAAAAAAAATATATGAAAATGACGCAAAACTAAAAATGCCACGGAAACTCGAGTGAGCATACCGCTTTCATTTTCTCTAGAGGCAACGACTGAGACCGTCCGCATTGCCGTTAAGCTTACCCTATTTGTAGCGAACACCGAAAGTGTACTGTTGAAGAGTCAAGTTCCAGCGCAAAAGACGACCATATTTCGTAGGCATGGACTGCAGCAATGTGTGGGGACAGTGGTCATTCTCTATGGTGAACCTTGAACCAGCGATACGGCATGCTAGCTTCTGCACTGCCCATTCTACGCAGGCGCATTCCTCTTCTGATGCACTGTATGCTTCCTCATGAACTAAAAGCTTTCTACTGGCTTACAGTACAGGGTGTCTGTTTTCGTCATCTCTCTTTTGACAAAGCACCACCCGATACCCCGGTCGCTGGCATCACACTGAAGACTGAATGGCTTAGAGTAGTCAGGCGCGTTCAACACTCGCTGACTCGTTATTGCTTTCTTCAGCATACTAAAAGCCTTTTCTTTTTCGTCATCCCACTTTACCGTTTGTTGTTCTGTTTTTCGGAGAGCATCTGTTAAAGAACTTGCAATCTCGGAATAACGCGGGATATATCTTTGGTAATAAGCCGCCAAGCCAAGGAATGACCTGATGTCCCGCTTGGTGCGTGGTTCCGGGAAGTTGTCTATTTCGGTCAGTTTAACCTCAGAAGGCCGACAATGGCTTTGCCCTATTACGTGACCTAGATAAGCTACCTCCGCGCGCCCTTGGCATTCGGGAGCCTTGACAATTAAGTTGGCCTCTCGTAGACGACACAACACAGTTCGCAGGTGTTGTATATGATTCGCCCATGATGAAGAAAATATTGCTATGTCATCAAGATGCGGAAGTGCAAAGTCCTCCATTCCCCGTAGCACCTGGTCCATAAGGCTAGAGAAACAATAGGGAGCATTCTTCAATCCAAAGCTCAGGACTTTCGGCCGAAAGGTTCCTATCGGGGAGATAAACGCCGCTAGCCTGCTTGCCCTCTCGGTCAACGGAACCTGCCAGTACCCTCTGACTAAATCGAGCGTAGAGATGATATTAGCACTGCTCATTTTCTCAAGCCTTTCCTCAATATGCGGTATTGGGTAGGTCTGGTCCTTCGTGAGTTGAGCCAGCGGTAGTCGATACACGGTCACGGCTCCTTTCCTGGGACCTCAACCAAGATAAGAGGCCAGGTATAATCACTCTCTCCAGGTTTGATTACACCTAGCTCTAACATCTTCTTTATTTCAGCGACCATGACTTGACGTTCACGAGCTCAAGTGCGATAAGCTTTCGAACGAACTGGGTCCGATGAGGTTAACTCTATATCGTGAACGATCGCAGTGTTCCTGCTAGGTGTGTCTGAAAATATGTCTGTATTCAAACACGAGCTCCATTAGTTCGGCCCTTTGATTGGGATTAAACTCCGCCAGCTCTACTGGCTTGTCAATGCTCTCGTGAATGTATTTTGCCCCCGTTATTGATGTTAACTCCGGATAGTCGACAGGCATCTCCTCAGGTTGGTTAATGGACATGTTCACAATGGCCTCCCTCTGCCGGTAGGGTTTAAGTAGATTGCTGTGGTACATTTGTGGTGTCCTTCGTTTTCACGGTACTGTAATTACGTCGTTTGTATCAGATAATTTCAGAATTATGTCAACTGGTCCTTCCCATTGAACCTGTAGTTCGTTTTTCAATTAGGGTTTCAGAATCATTACCTTTTCCCCAACTTCAAAACGTCGTGTTCCACCCGTACTGTCATAGTAATGCTTAGCATTGCTTTGGGCGTCGCGTATTTCCTGCTCAGCAATCATTGTGGCAGGGCTCACATTCAATAACTTTCTCCTGCATTCTGCCTTTCGAGACATTCCGGTGTTTTCCTGACCCCTTCATTAGCAAGTGTACTTTCCGCAATATCCCCTATAGGGCTGTCCTGTTTGGCGCTGGTTGACGAATTCTCCGTCACACCTGTTTCCTCCGCCACTGGACATTCGTACACTGCCTTGGCCACGAGCTCCCTTGCCTTGGAGCCAGTTAGAGCTTGCACTATTTCTTCGCTAAACCCGATTCCCCTGCGTCGTAGCACATCCTCAGACTTTTTAAAAAAACAAATATGGATACTGAGGCGGGAGATGTGCCGAGACGGCGGCTTCCGTGTCCAGTATTCCAAAAGGGCCTTCGATCGACTATTTGCCACAGGGAGACAAACACTGGAGGCCTCTACGGCTTGCCTTATCGAAGCACATTCTCTCGTGAACTGGCCTTCCTTCACTTACGTTCACCACGTTGATTGTGGCTGCCAAGTCGCACCCGACTCGGTTTGCCATTTATTATAAGGTCTCGAATGTATGGTTCTAGCAAGTTAAGATTTTCCTCGTTACTACTTAGTGACATCAACACTAGTTTGGCATTTCTGCACCCGATGGAGATATGCCCCGTTTGCTGGCAGTTGTAGCAAACTACTGGTTTCTTTGCCTCGAAAGCTTTCTTCCTTTGTCTTTCTGCCCTCTTGTCGGGTGATAACTCCTTTCTCTTGCTGTTCTCTCCACTAAATTTCGCCGAATTTGACCTTTCCTTGGATTTACACTGACTAGACTTGGACCATCGCTCTGGCTTGCCGGGACTGTACTTATTCATGTCCCTCTGAGGAGCTCCGTTGCCTTCGAACGCATGGCGAGTTACGTACTCCTCAGCGAGATTGGTCGCTCTCGTGATAATATCCACGCCTGGCCTATCCTGAACCCAGTACTTGATGTTTTCTGACAGCCGGCGGTAGAATTGTTCTAAAGCAACGCACTGCATTGTCTTCTCAGCGTTGCCGAGTGCACCCTCTTCTCTGAGCCATTTCAGGATTACCTCCAAGGTGTATGCCAAATCTAAGCATGACTCACTTTTGGCCTTCTCGACCTCCCTGAATTTTCGCTTGAATGCTTCTGCTGATAATATATACTTCTTAAGCAGACTCGCTTTGACTTTATCGAAGTCCTCTGCTTCTTCTTGCCCCATGCGGGCAATGATATTAGCTACCTCACGTGGCAGTAACGTAAGCAAGCGTTGCGGCCACGTGTCTCTTGCGAATTTTGCCTTCTCACACATGCGCTCAAACTCTACCAGAAAAAGACCCATGTCCCCTCCTGCTGCGTAGGGTCCCATCAAGTCAGTCATTCTGCGCTCGCTTTCAGGTGCCTCTGTGCTAGGCTTTTCAGTAGTTTGTTCTTTCAGAAGCTCAATTTCTACGCGCTTCATTCCGAGTGCGACGCCTGCAACACGGTCGCGCTCTTCGTTTTCCTCTAGGCGTTTACGCTCTTCTTTTTCTTTTAGGCGCTTACGCTCGTCTTCCTTATCCGCAATACTCTCTAGGCATTCCTTCTGTTGATCGTTGTCGGCCCCGCTCGCTTCGATCGCCTCAATGATCTCCGGTTTTCTCTTTGATTCTTCGATTTTTAGGCCCAACTCTCTGGCCAAACTAAACAATTCCGACTTCTTCAGCGCCTTCAAGTTCATGGCTGCCCTTGGTGCTGCTAACTCTTCTCTCTGTAACCTCGACGTACTCGAAACTTCCGTCAGCGGTTGAAGAAAATCACTGCTCTGTACTTCCACAAAAGAATACGTAAAGCCAAGTGATATCTTAGTGAAGAAAAGCCGTGCACTCACCATATGCAGTCATGAATCCTGACACCTTCCTTCCGAACGTTGTGACCAGTACGAAGAGGAGACGATCTCATCGATGTCATCCAAAGTTGGGGTATCCAGGGTAGCGTTTCCCAATCGCTGCCAACCAGTTGCTGCGTTCTCCAGGGTAGCGTACCCCACAGCTGCCGACAGTTGCGTTCTCCAGGGTGGCCTACCCCACCGCTGCCGACAGTTGTTGCGACGCCTGTTTCTCGCAGCTTGTCCGGCTTTACTATTGGGTAGCGTGGCGTTGTCGGTGGGCTACAGGCGTCCGGTAGGCCATGGCGATCAGGCAGGGACGAAACTATTTCTAGCGCGAAACTTGCCTTGTTTATTCAATGGTTGGAAAGATGACAAGAAGAGAATGAAACGAAAAAGTACAATGCGGGGCCGCTTAAATAGGCCATTTAAAATCGTAGGTGGATGTTGCTCGCTTCAATGTCACATGAGAGGCACTGAGTCTCGTTGTGAATGGGCTGCTGATCCCTGTCCCAGGTGACGTTCGCACGTGCTTCTCTCCGCTGGCGGCTACACGTGCGTAGGGTATCGTATGCGGCGTTGCCCTTCTCCCAGATGACGTTCGCACGTGGTTGCCTGTGCTTGCGGCTACACGTGCATGGGGGATCGTAGGCGGCTGAGCCCTTCTCCTGGGTGACGTTCGCACGTGCTTCTCTGGCGGCTACACGTGCGTCTGCGATCGTTGGCGGCGTTGCCCTTCTCCCAGGTGACGTTCGCACGTGCTTCCCTCCGCTTGTGGCTACACGTGCCTCGGTGATAGTAGGCGGCGTTGGTTCGCGGAAAGTGTTCTCCCCTTGGTCGCACACGCAAAGGGGCCTGTTATCACAGCGGGGTGCCTGCCAGACCGGCCACCACTCGAGAAAACCATAGCAAATTGGGAATCCATCCTTCGTTTTGGTTGAGCAGGGTCTTTCGAGCATCCTTTTTGCCCTAGGTGATACATGCGAAACGTAACAAAACGTGATAAGTACGATGGGACCCAGAACATCACCAAAGGTTATTTTTCTCTATTGAAAAGAAGCGAAAAATATTCCCTTAAAAACTGCTATTGGTTTGCCATTTGTTATTGGTAAATTTTTTGTTGGAAAATCAATAGAAAGATCCATAACTTTTACAGCAAACCACTCGTGGTGGCTCGGGCCGTTCGTGTAAGAAGAGTTTGACTTGTGTACATGACTCTGTGGAAGCGGCGCACATATATCTGAATATTTCTCCACAACGAAAACATGAAACGCCGGTCTGTGTAATGGTGACAGTGCCGCAAGGTAACCGCCTTCCATCTTCAACAAATGTTCATTGCCGCCTTGGCCCTACTTCAATGGCAATCAATCCCGTAAGGGCTCTTACAACACCAGCGCAGGTTACCCGAGCGGGCAATTTGGCGTCCATGAGAGAAATGCCTAGGCAAAAACAAAATTATCAGAAGGGTTTGCATTGTCGCCGGCAATCGGTTCCGTGACATTACGACTGCATTGAACTCCTGCGGTGTCACGATTGTCATTACTTTTTCACTGCAGCAGACCCACGTAGAGATCATCAATGTGAGTATTCAGTGTGGTTCTTTAGAAGCCTCCGATTCGAGGGATACGCCGAAAACACAAAAGCGACGATAACGGAGCTTTGTTTCACCGTAGCACGACAGTAGAGCACTCGGCTATAAATATATGCATTCTAGAATATACCTACCTAATCAACTCCTCGCTGGTAACTCACGGCAGTTTATTTTATCTGTAGCCGGTTCTCGCGCCTATATATCGTGGAGAAATGTCACCTGTGCCCCAGATCAGTTTACGTTTCAAAGTGCTCTCTTTCCTACAGTTCCTTTTTTTCGTCCAGTTGTTTCATGTAAGTTCACTTGGTACTGTAAAAAAAGGCACACAACAACGCTTGTCGAGATTCCGTCGGAGGCCATTAACGATATCGTTGAGTGCCTGCCTCCTCGAAATCGGGGATGCCGCCCACTCATGTAGTCGCATGAAGCTGACTAAATCATCGCGTCATCGCAATGAGGCTGCAGCTGTCATATATACTCACGTATTCATGATCGTGTAGTAATTACAGCACAAGTGTAAATCATTTCAAGTCACTGGCAACTCAAGTGCATGGCAGGCAAGCCGTTTGGAAGCAACTTGATTTACGTCACAGGTATCAACAGCGGCACGACTGAAGGCGCTTTTTTGAGAAGGCGCTGGCACTTATCCCACATCGTGAGCTAGAATGTGTTGGAGTGAGTGTGGAAGCTACTCCCCAACGAAGAAAGTCAACAAAAATAAGTAATGAGTGCGTTCTAATATTACTTACCGAATGATGCGACACTTGTGGGTCAACGAAAGTCCACAAAAGGGACACATGTCCATGTAACAGCGTAACAAGTGATATAAACAAAAAATTATTGTAGCATTACCAGATAGAAGGCAGCCAGGGCCGAGATAATATAAAGGTTGTCTTTCGATATTATTTCTCTTTGTGCTTCATCAAATGGCACGTTATCACCGATATCTCACGTTATCACGGAGGTCACCTGGCCGTGAATCGTGGGTGATAAGAAAAGAATAAACTCAAGAAGTAACAATGTTTATATTACACAGACCCCAGTATCTAATATGCAGAACAACTGCTAACTGATGGCTTAAGAGTTGAAAGAGGAAGTTGGCCTGGCCAGACAGTGATATAGAGAGCAGACAATAAGCGGTGTGTAAGAGTGATCGAATGATAAAGCGGGCGTATAATGGCGGGCGACAGCAAATCGAGTGAAATTTGCCTGACTGGAGAATTTCCTAAATTCACAGGGGCAGGGCAGCCCAGTCCGCACAGGGTAGGCGTAAATTGAAAATAGACAGAGAGAGAGAGAGAGAGAGATAAGAGCGAACACTTCTTTGATACTTCTCGTCGATGAATACGAACTTAACGAGGTTGTCGATGTAATTTCGCTACATCATCATCATCATCAGCCTGGTTACGCCCACTGCAGGGCAAAGGCCTCTCCCACACTTCTCCAACTACCCCGGTCATGTACTAATTGTGGCCATGTTGTCCCTCCAAACTTCCTAATCTTATCTGCCCACCTAACTTTCTGTCGCCCCCTGCTACGCTTCCCTTCCCTTGGAATCCAGTCCGTAACCCTTAATGACCATCGGTTATCTTCCCTCCTCATTACATGTCCTGCCCATGCCCATTTCTTTTTCTTGATTTCAACTAAGATGTCATTAACGCGCGTTTGATCCCTCACCCAATCTGATCTTTTCTTATCCCTTAACGTTACACCTATCATTCTTCTTTCCATAGCTCGTTGCGTCGTCCTCAATTTAAGTAAAACCCTTTTCGTAAGCCTCCAGCTTTCTGCCCCGTACGTGACTACTGGTAAGACACAGCTGTTATACACTTTTTCTTGAGGGATAATGGCAACCTGTTGTTCATGATCTGAGAATGCCTGCCAAACGCACTCGAGCCCATTCTTATTGTTCTGATTATTTCACTCTCATGATCCGGATCAGCAGTCGCTACCTGTCCTAAGTAGATGTATTCCCTTACCACTTCCAGTGCCTCGCTACCTATCGTAAACTGCTGTTCCCTTCCGAGACTGCTAAACGTTACTTTAGTTTTCTGTAGATAAATTTTTTGTCCCACTCTTCTGCTTTGCCTCTCCAGGTCAGTGAGCATGCATTGCAGTTGGTCCCCTGAGTTACTAAGCAAGGCAATATCATCAGCGAAGCGCAAGTTACTAAGGTATTCTCCATTTACTCTTATCTCCAATTCTTCCCAATCCAGGTCTCTGAATACCTCCTGTAAACACGCTGTGAATAGCATTGGAGAGATCGTATCTCCCTGCCTGACGCCTTTCTTTATTGGGATTTTGTTGCTTTCTTTATGGAGGACTATGGTGGCTGTGGAGCCGCTATAGATATCTTTCAGTATTTTTACATATGGCTCGTCTACACCCTGATTCCGCAATGCCTCCATGAATGCTGAGGTTTCGAATGAATCAAACGCTTTCTCGAAATCAATGAAAGCTATATATAATGGTTGGCTATATTCCGCACATTTCTCTATCACCTGATTGATAGTGTGAATATGATCTATTGTTGAGTAGCCTTTACGGAATCCTGCCTGGTCCTTTGGTTGACGGAAGTCTAAAGTGTTCCTGATTGTATTTGCAATTAGCTTAGTAAATACTTTGTAGGCGACGGACAGTAAGGTGATCGGTCTATAATTTTTCAAGTTTTTGGCGTCCCCTTTCTTATGGATTAGGATTATGTTAGCATTCTTCCGAGATTCCGGTACGCTCGAGGACATGAGGCATTGTGTATACAGGGTGGCCAGTTTTTCTATAACAATCTGCCCACCGTCCTTCAACAAATCTGCTGTTACCTGATCCTACCCAGCTGCCTTCCCCCTTTGCATAGCTCCCAAGGCTTTCCTTACTTCTTCCGCCGTTACTTGTGGGATTTCGAATTCCTCTAGTCTATTCGCTCTTCCATTGTCGTCGTGGGTGCCACTCGTAGTGTATAAAGCTCTATAGAACTCCTCAGCCACTTGAACTATCTCATCCATATTATGATGATATTGCCGGCTTTGTCTCTTAATGCATACATCTGATTCTTGCCAATTACTAGTTTCTTCACTATTTTTAGGCTCCCTCCGTTCCTGAGAGCTTGTTCAATTCTATCCATATTATACTTCCTTATGTCAGCTGTCTTACGCTTGTTGATTAACTTCGAAAGTTCTGCCAGTTCTATTCTAGCTGTAGGGTTAGAGGATTTCATAGATTTGCGTTTCTTGATCAGATCTTTCGTCTCCTGCGATAGCTTACTGGTATCCTGTCTAACGGAGTTACCGCCGACGTTTGTTGCACACTTCTTAATGATGCCCACAAGTTTCGCTACATACATCGAGGGCAATCGACAGAAATGAAACACCCGTTAGCATGCTTAGGTTTTACGCATTGTGTTTGCAACGTATTCTCAACAAGAAGCCTGACCTCTCTTAAACCTCCGGCGAGAAAGGGGCTGCGCGCTCTGGATCACGCTTTCTTTGAGTAGGAAATAAACGTATAGATGCTTAATGGCCTGATGGGAAGACATGGAACAAATCCTCCTTTCCTCAACCATTTCAGAAACGCACTTGCATCACCCCGACGAGAGTGCAAGCTCACCCTTCACTATGTTCACTCTGGAAGGACCCAGATTAGATGAGCGACTATAGTATCACCATTGTTAGCCCGTGATGCGCGTGAACGCGCGTGAACGCGCGCTGTTAAGCTTTCGCAGCTGTCCGTCCTCTAAACCGATAGACAGCGACACCTGTACCTTAGGTCATCTTTCATTGAGCTTCTGAAAATACGCACTGAGCCCTACTCAATCTCTGCAGAAAAAAGAGAAAGTAGAGAAACGAACTCATTGCACACGCCTTTCAGCTGACTCGCACGCTCCATCCCACTAACGACAAGACGAACTTCGAGAAAAATTTGGTGCTGTGCCGTAAATCAGGGCGTTGACAACGAGACAACAAAAGCGGCACATGTCTAGCGAGGGTGCTCTCATAACCGGCCTATACGTCTCTCGCTGCCATGGCTCGAATGGGCGCCTCATGACTCATGTGCGAAGCGCCCCGCTTTCCAGCCTCGTCGCAGCTTTGGGAGCGCGCGAGGGGCGCGTGACGTCAGAGCGATGACACCGTTGTTACGCCCCTGGCTGTGAGAGGAGCTTATTATTCCGTTGTTCGTTACCTTCCGCCGCGTCCAAGATGGCCTCCGCAGGCGCGGAGATGAAGTAACGGTGGAGGTTCTCGGTCGTCAAACTAGAAGGAAAGCAGCGAAAAGCGTGCAAAAGTTGCGAGGGCGGGCCGGCTTTTTTGGAAGCGACCCGCCGCGGGCCGCTTTCCCCGCCTTCTTTCGGCGCCGGTAATGCTATATATAACACTGAAACCACCGCGCGCCTAGGGGCAAGCTGCACACTCTGGCCTGCCAAACGTCTCGGTGCGTGAGCAAGTCCCCGAAAGCAAGCTAGAAAGAGCGAGAAAGAAAAAGAAAGAAAAGGAAGGAGAGAAGCGGCCAACGAGCCAAGACATATATCTATCTCCTCGCGACCGACCGCAGAACGTGCAGCCACCCGCCACTACTCGAGAACTGCGCGCAGTCGACTCCAGACGTCCGTGCCCTGCAGTACATATTAGACCTCGTGGAAACACTTGGGTGAAGCTCCTTCGTTGTCGCCAATATGTCGAGCGCCACGACCCAGACCCGCACCGAGGTGAAAAAGGTCCACCGTGTGTTCGAGGGCTCCACCGCCGCCGACGTGCGGCGCCAGATGGACGAGTTCGCCAAGGAGTTTCCGGACTGCATGCGCTACCTGGATGACATGTTCCCCGAGCACAAGCTGCTCCCGTCCAGCGGCGGACCGCCAAGGCCAGAGCGTCAGGAGAGTATCGTCAAGGAAGTCAAGGTTCTGCCCAGCGATGACAAGGACAAGATCTCCGTCGAGCTCGACGTCGAGGGCTTCAAGGCGGACGACATCTCGCTGAAGGCCGTGGGCCGCAACATGACCATCCGCGCCTTCAACGAGAAGTCCGAGGGCGACACCACCGTCAGGCGCGAGCTCAAGAGGAACGTGGTGCTGCCCGAAGGCGTCGACGTCGAGAAGATCGCCTGCAAGCTCACGCCCGAGAACAAGCTCATCGTGCAGATCCCGCTGCCCGTGGAGAAGAGCCAGGGCGTTGAGTACCTGATCCCCGTGCGCTGCGAAATCGAGCGTAGCGTGAGCCGCGACAACTTCGGCGCCGGAGCCAAGGCCGTCGACCGATGAAGGCCCAGCAGCGTTTGACGTCGATCGGACTTGTCTAGAGAACATTGCTTCACTCTGTATCGGTCTCCGTGACCGCAGACAAGCTAACCCATTACGATAATTTGGCCATAAGTGGAGAAAATGGATGCTCAAAAACCTTCGCGCCTAATCTCTCCCGTTATATTGTCACGAGCCCTAACTTGCTCGTCTCTACAAACAAGTACAAGTTATGCTTGCGCTCTAGACAACCGGGATCGACGGTGTATTAGGCATGCCGCCGTACGGTGGAGGTTCGGAGCGGAAATGCGGCGACAGAAGCGCGAGCTTCCGTCCTCGCCATTGCGCTTAATCAGCTGCTTTTTGTTGTTCTTTGGCGTATTGCGTTCATTACTGTTGTTGCCATTATTCGCTTTTTTTTTACGTCGATGTACACTTGCCTCCGTCAGCGAGCAATGAAGTTGTTTATTAACTGTTCGACTATGTGTGTTTATTTCTCTATCAAGGGCAACTGGTAACCGTATCCGATATTGCGGTGATTTAAATGCTGGCAGCTGTTACGCAGTTACTTTCCAAGGAAGTTTTAATTCTTGATGGATTGTACTGGCCAATATCCATCAAGAGTTCCTCTTGCAAATCATGTTTGGATCAGAAGACCGTGAACTGGAACGTAGAGAGATATAGAGATTTTTTTTTTATTGCCATGCAGAGTTAAATTGCTTACCCTTGTCATGTGCTGCAAAGATTGTGAAAGAAAACATGTAAATCACGCCGTTTGCTGTTTACATGGCTCTCACAATCTGTCAAGTTGACGAGTCTATTCCTTCAGTGATCACTAGGGCGAGTATATGGCTAGCAAAACCTTTCGTTCGATGCTATTCCTTCTTTTCATTTTCCGCCGCTCATGAGTGGCCGATTGAATAGAATCTTTGTGCCATCTCTGCGTAGCATTGAGATTTTCTTTTATGTATGGAAGTCACTTTAAGTGTCACAGTCTGCAAAGACCTGGTCGCTTTCGTCGATAGGTAAAACACTGAGTGCATTGGCGCATTTCAGTTGTTACTCTTCGGAGATCAATGCAAAGTTAGAAAAGTGTCTTTTCTATCTGCTGGTAAAAAATGCGCGGTTTCGCTGAGGAAGCTACGGTCAGGTAAGTTCTAAAAAAGACACTTGCAATAACGTAGCGGCATTTCTTCGTCACTGTATGGTAACGTCGTCTGGCGTACAGGGCCCAGGCTGTGGATGTCAGACGCCGTTAACTTACTGAGTTACATCAGCCTGAAAGCGTAGACGAGGCTACTCCGTCAGAAGTGAAATTTTTGGCGCTCTGTGAAATCGGCGCAAAAAGCAAAACCTTCTATAACGTTGCACTATCAATGGTTTCACGCTGATATAACGCATTGCAATGACCATGGTCCCTAAAGCTGGAAACATAGTTATGGCAGCACGACTCAGACAGTGATATATAATTTAGTCGACCGAAACACGGATTTCGCCCACTGGTTAAAAACTAAGTCGCGCCACCATAATTATGAATCAACGTCAACTCTCCGGGTTGCCAGTACTTTCTGTACAGTAGATTTTAGAAAGGGGCACTTCACTTTTATGTCGTTGTGACCATTCAGCTTGGGGATTTCGGCAACGAGTATGATTTCGAGGCAGCAGCAGCAAAAAAAAAAAGGAATCGTGGTTACGGCTTACGGCTTGAGAGTCTGGGTGCTGCGCAGAAGCAATATTTAATGCTTGCACACAAATGTGATTTGCTGAATTAAGCTCTATCATACGCGTGTTTTCTGATGCGTGACAACCGCATTTACTAGGTCAGCCTCAACGCGAGCGAATCAATGATAGTTGTTGCTCTATAAAAGCGTTACTGCCAGAAAATACGGCTTAGTCTCATTTTGGCCCACGCTCTGCTGGAAAGTGAACCCGGCGGGACCCGTCTGGCTGCTCGGCAAGAGGCTATAGCGGACAGCGTGTCCTTGTGACGTGCAACTGTGACGAATGGGTAGTTCCGAAATGGAAGGCAGCATGACAACACGTGGCGTGAAGGAAGAAAGAATGGCATGCGGCCAAAGACAAAAATGTGGCACACCCGAGCAAATCACGCGACCAGTAGCTGTAAGGCGCCGGCACTACGAATAAAACGCGAAGCCAATCTGGCGTAATCCAAGTACGTCAAATGTTGTTCCGCTACTGAAGATATGGCCCGCTTCTTCGAACAGCAGCCTCGGCATATCAGTCAATGAATCAGTCAATCAGTCAATCAATCGATCGATCAATCAATCAATCAATCAATCAAATTATTATCATTAGCTACTATTACAATTATAAAGAAAGTGTAATACAGAGGGAGGTTCCGAAGTAAAAAGTGTCAGGGGAACCTCCTGTTATAGTATATATAGAAATGCAGAATATACGATTATCAACGAAGGCAAGAACAGTGGGAAAACCCAAATCAACATATTAGAAGCAATTAAAGAAAAAAATCAACCGGTCCCATAGTCCTAACACCGTTTCTAATATGTCATACGGTGAGGGAAATATGCAATAACGAATGCTAGCAAGGGAAGATTTAACGTGAAATCTGCTATCACTTGCGTATTAAACTGGTATTTTTTTCTTCTTTATACTGATGTCCGTGCTGGTTAAGCAGGCAGAGAGCTAGAGGGAGGAATCAGGCGACAGATGTTCGCCATACATAACAGGTGGGAAAATATCATAAGGCCGCTTCTATCTTGCTCTGTCCCATCTCAATTTGCGCCATAAAGACCATGTTCCATATTACTTGTAACCAACTAGCCCACCTTAGGCCCTAATGAGCAATATCATAATGCGTATAGGTGTGTTTTTGTTTATGTAGCTTATGTTAGCAGTGAGTGGCGCCCTACAAACATGCACGTTTATATTATGCTCAAGTCCTATGAAAATACGTTTTAATATAACTTATATAACTCAGCCAGAATAAATTCACGCTCCTGAGGAGTGTGCTGAACTGGGCTGGTTGGTGCATGTTGAAGGGAATTGAACAGCACAAAGGACTAAATCTGCAGTGGGACGACATGCACAGTGCTGCGTCTGTCGTGACACCTCGCGCTGTTCGATTGCCTTGATCACACTTCTCAAAATGTGTAACCCATCAAAGATCAAAACAGAAACATTTTTGCACCCAAATGTTCCGGCATTGTTTTAATAGTAATAAAGGTTACTTTAGGAATCTATGAACTTACCATTCCACGGCTACAATTTCGAACCCGAGCTCTCACAGAATTTATGGGGTTTTACTTGGCAGCTTGTATAGTGTGGTGTCTGGGATACTGGAGCCTTCAAAGAAAGACCTCTTAGGCCGCACATGACTTCTAGCAGCACGTTTATGGAGTCATACACAGCATCGAAAGCAAGACCGGGTAACGACGCGACTCTCGCAATACTCTACGTACATGTCCTTAATTTCACTCCTAGTGAGCAGTCGCAACACGAAATAGTCAAAGATAGTATGATGCTTCAGGTGTCATTTATTGGCCATTGTGCGGCCTCATCGAAAGGATGCGGTTATTTGAAAACAAAGAAAGCATTGCTATTAACCCTGAAGCCTAAAGGATTTTGTAGTTTATAAATGCCGACAGCTAGGCGGTTGTCTGTCACAGGTGTGCCCGACGGTGTCTATAGAGTGTAAAAGTTAGCCCTACACATATAAGGTGTCTCAGCGCGTTAGCCAAGCTGTTCATCATCATCATCATCAGCCTATTTTATGTCCCCTGCAGGACGAACGCCTGTCTCTGCGATGTCCAATTACCGCTGTCCTGTGCCAACCGACCCCAGCCTAGCAACTGCTTATTTCTTAATTTCATCACGTCACCTAGTCTTCTGCCATCCTTGACTGCGCTTCCCTTGTCTTGGCACCCATACTGTAACCCTAATTGTCCACCGGTTATATAACCTACACATTACATGAGCTGTTCAGCTCGATTTCTTTCTATTTATGTCAATTAGAATATCGCCTATCCCTGTTTGCTCTGATCCAAACCGCTCTCTTCCTGTCTCCTAACGTTACTCCCAACATTCTTCGTTTCATCGCTCCTTGCGCGGTCCTTAGCTTGTTCAAGCTGTTCAAGGACGAAAAAATATCAAAGCCACATGGTGCAAGGTGCGAGTTTATTAACTATAGTGTTCGGTAGTCATACTTCTGATGACCTGATACCCTTGGACCAATAAATACATGTATCTTGCACCGTGTTTTATAAATCTTGTTGATCGTTGAACATCTTGGCTAACGTCAGCTGGGACACACGTCATACGTCCATGCAGGAATGAAATAGCTTAGTTCAGATATTCTTACTGCAAAATGAAGAAAGATATCGTGACCTGTGAAGCTTCTATTCTTGCTGGTCTATGATCAACGTAGCAAAAGTTAGTAACGTACGCATTCCCACACTACGTCATCAGTTGTTGTTTGAGTCAACACACCGTGTGAGTCAGCATCCGGTGCAATTACTTGATTGCTCACTGCGCGGCAAACAGCAGGAAATCTTCCCTCGGATGCACGTAGATTCATTGCGTAAGTCTCGCGCCAGGTTGCTTAAATGCGTCGACTACGGTAATCTTGAAAATGATGTTACGCTGTTTCCACAGTGCCGGCTCGTTGAAGTAATGAATTAGGTTTGTAGACAGCCGCAAGACTATATCAGGCGAGAAAGGAACATCGGTCAGGCACATCGGTTGACTGCTTGTTGATCCTATACACCACCTGGCTGGGCCCATTCCCGCCGGTCCTAAACGCTCCTCGCGACAGCTGGTATCCGTTCCACGAACGCGAAATTTGTTCACGTGACGTCAGGCGCCGCAACGTCCACGAGACGCTGAGGGCTGCTACCCTTTTTCCGCGGGGTTTAGCTGACGAAGGAATGGAGGGCGCCACTGTCGTGACGCAGAAAGGATGGGCGGCTCCAGATCCTACCAGATGGCACTCGTCAGACCACGGCCGGCATTGAGACGTGGCGCTTTCTAAACTTAGACCCAGGCTCGTGAAGTTGTGACGTTGCTGGTGGAAGGGGAGAAGAGAACCAGAAGGGGCGTACGTCGAGCATTTTGCCTTTTACCTTTTGCTTCGCAGTAGAGCGAAGGTTCTGGACGCCGCAGCGGCACGGCAGATCTCGCCGGGGGGTTGCCTGCGAGCACGCACTGCGGCGCGAGAGTCTCGCCGGTCCATAAATAATACCCCGAGGGGGGTGCCGCTTCGCCATGGAAAGATCGCCCTGGTCCCGAGGAGACGTGCCCGAGTCGCCGATGGCGCGCAGCGAGATCGTCATTCCGATCCACTCTCTGCAGAGCGTTCCGCAAGAGTCGTACCGGACCGAGGTGCGCCGCCACGTTCAGCAAGTCCTCGAGCGAGCCGCCGCGCGGCCCGAACACGACCTGCGCCGCGAGCTGAGCACGATGTTCAACCGGTTTCCCATGAGGTCGCGGCTCCTATACGGCTTCGACGACTTCGACGACTTCTTCCGCGACATCGTGCCAGCTCCCACGTTCCCGTCCTTCGAAAAGGCCTTCCGCGAAGTCAAGACCACCGTTGACGAACACAACAAGCTTCTCATGGAAGTCGACGTGCACGAGTACGAGCCCGAGGAAATTACGGTCAAGGCCATCGACGGCCGCCTGCTCGTACACTGCAAGCGCCAACGCGCCGGGTGCACCAAGGAGACCCACCGCGAGATCTCACTGCCTGATGGCGTCGACGTCGAGAGCATCACCTCCAACCTCACTGCCGATGGCAGGCTCAAGATCTGCGCACTCCTGCCGGGGGCGTACGGCTCGCAAGTGCAGCCCGTCCAACACGCTACGGCCGAGCCCGAGGGAGACCAGAAGGCCGAGGCATACCTGTACGTCAACGACTACTGAGCGAGTGGCGAGAGATTTACACGCGGCGGGGAGACTGGGGTCGGATTTCACTCTGAGGAGGCCTTAGGCTGAAATCGGAACCGAGCTCCTTGCTCCATATTTTCAGTGCTGCGCTGTCTGATTGGGCAGCGGCGGGACTTTAGTTATTTCGTCTTTCGAACGCAGCAACATGGCGCCCAACCTATTACAAGAATATGTACGTTTGTTTCTTGCACTCTTACAATTGCGGGCTGTGGATCTTCAAGGCGCATGAAACATTCTGTCAGCCGCCCCATGAAAAGGGCTTCAGCATATTCTTAACGGATTTCTTTTCTTAGCTCAAGCTAATGACAGTGCAAAATTAACTGATATTATTTATCTTGAAAGAGGCTCGTATCCCAATTGCCGTGCTCTGTAGGTTGTAGTCTACCCACAAGTCCATCAGTGGAAACGCATCTGCTCAGCATGGAACCCAATTACGTTCCGCAGATTCGATTATGATAATGGAGGCTCTAAACCACGGCGCCTGGGTGCCATAACGAATAGGCCGTATAAAATACATATCAAAATGACCCAGCTGTGTTTGCATTTACTTCGTGTACGCCAATGCATTTCACCTCAGCATATAGTAACTAGAAAAATTGCGTAACTTCAAGCGCCAGTTACGTCTTTATTTTTTTTCTACTCATGACCAGTACATAACCACAATATTCCTGTGATGAAATTTGCGTTTGCGCTGCAGACCTTCTAGCAAAGACACACAAGGACTTATTTAAAAAGCATAGAGGGAGGTAACGGCGCGCTAACTTTGTGTGCCTGGATTTTCGGCATACGTTCCGGAGTGTTACCCTCTGTGCTTTTTCTCCGAAGCAATAAATTCCATGTCGTGTTTCCAAACGCCTTCTCTGTTAAGTAACCAAAGAAAAAGCAGTAGTTGGTACGCACGGAGTTCTCACATCAGCGTGTCTTACCACTTCTGAAATCTTAAAAGAACCAATTATAGCACAAATTCCAAATATACCTATAAGTACATGAACTAACCACGAGGCTTTTTTTTTTGTGAACCGGACTTCATTGATAGAAGGGATGCGCGAATATACGAAATTTTCTGATAACAAATCGAATATTTCCTTACTCGATTCAGTCTTGAAATCGACTAGCTACTTTTTGTGATTGCAAATATTTTTGGGATAGTTTTGGAACATTTCACATCCCCAACCGCACGCGATCGAGCAACCAATTTGAGCAAACATGCAAGAAATTTAATCCTGGCAAACACAGCATAGATATGAAACGAGAGATTACTTAGTGTAGCACACTTCTCCGGCGAAACTTTTCCGCTAAACTTTTCCCCTAAACTTTTCCTGAAGAATTTTGACTGATAAATCAAAACCATGAGCCTACTCAACAATGAGCCCTGAATATTCGAATAAACTGATAACTTCCTCCTAATGCTTCATTTGTGCTTCTGATAGGCAAGACCTAATAGCGTGTACTCCAATGACAGAAACTCACTAACGTTGTGAATATAATAAGGTTGTGAAGGTGGTTTTCTATCAATGATGAAAATGGCCGCTGATTATTCGAAAATATTCGTAATTCGATTGCATTCGATTTTCTTCTGGCCCTGTTCGATTCGTATTCGATTCAGTCTCGAAAATCACTATTCGCACACTTGAGTGATAGCGAGGATGACGACGCCCCGCTTGACAATGCACATTGTCGACGTGTTTCGTGATGTGACCTGCAGTGTAAAAGTTTACTATCGCGTTGCACGCACCAACGGTTGCCACTTATAGCGCATGTACCAGTGAATCACAGATCAGCTACAGAAAGGAAAAGTGTTCCTTGCAAACGGCGTTTAAAATCAGTTAAACTTCATGCAGCAAAAACTCAATCGTAACTGGCATTCCTGTAATATTTGTCTTTTTTTTACCTTTTCATCTTTTTTCCTCTTTTTACTTCGTGGCACTTGTTGGCTTGGAGTCTCCATAATGCTAAATGTGCGACATTGACATCTAGTAAAGTTCGTAATCTGCGCAATTGCGTAAAAGGAATACGCTTGGTGTTCGTTAGTGCCCCTTGTGAGTCATGTATAATTCAGGGAAAGAAATAATTGTTGTAGTGCATGCACATGAGAATAAATGTGGTCGGTGTAACATGCAAGAAGCGAAAGAAAATTGTAAGTGGATGGGACATTGACAGGTCCAGTCTTTGTCGATACCTGCTCTCTGTAGTTGAATTTTCACCTAGCATAGATAGCATAGATTATTTTGTTCTATAAATGTTTTTTTTTCTCCTACTTTTTCCTTTTTCTATAGAAGCGACCCAGGCTGAACTATGAATATTGTGAACACATATGTATCCTGGGTTAACTTGATTTGTGTACTATATGCTAAAATTTTATCTGTGCTTTACAAGAGGCGAACGTTTCGGCTCTCCCTGCTGTAAAATAAGCGTCACCTAAGATTTATTTTTCATTTTTTCTCCCACATCTCTTTTGTACAAAAGTATAAAAGTTTACAGAAAATAAACTTGTTTTCACGTTCATGGGGGCTCTGTTCTTATGCCTTGATTAGAGAACTTTTGCTATGTCTAATTATTTTGTGCATCAATTTTGAGAAATTTTGCTAATGCCAAACATCGTTAGTGCAGCTATCCACTCTACAATCTCATTCTCAAACTATTATCGACTAAAACGGAGCTCTTCCTCCACAACACCGAGTTGAGCACAGCGCCAACAATCGAGTAAAAAGATGTTACGCTTCTGAAGAATTGCCGTACTGCGTCGATCACCCGCAGTACCCACTTCTGTCGAGGGAGGAACTTCCCACATTACTGGGGTATAAGTACCATACTGTTAGCCTGCGGATGCTAATGTTCACTGGAACAAAAACTTCTATATATCGAGAGACAAAACGTTCATTGTTTCCCTATGAATATTATTTTCAGAAGTTTATTTCAGCTTCTACTGTGAAAATTGAACGTGGTTTAGCCTGATATCTGACGTTCTTGAATTATTATAGCCGGTATTCATTTCGATTTCTCCGATCTCAGCTGCTGGCAGCAAGACCAACTTTCTTCATACAATAGTGTTGCGCTGAAAATACGTTTTCCAGGCAAGGTCTCCTAACAACATGAAAATCTGAAATGGACCATTTATCACGGCAGGTATACAGATAACTCTGCGAGGAAGGTCTCGACTAAAGAAGCCTAAAAAAATGCCATTTCCATGCCATATCGAAATTCGTCTGCTGTTCCCACGAAACGTGCAGCTAAGCTAAGGTTTTACTGATTGTTAAACCATGTTCAGACCTTCCATTTCTTCCTATTTCTTAGTGCACCGCACGATAATCACTATGTACTCAATGTGTTCATTGAATAAGCGTCTAATCCATAGTCTGTGACGTAGATTCGACCACAGCAGACCTATATTTGGATCAGTGTGCATTTAATAAACATTCTACAGTGCACTACATCTGCTAGCTTGGAGTGACGCCTGACAAAGGCGAAAGATGGTGAGAGCGAGTAGGGCTATACTAATCCAGGTACACCCAAATTAGGAAGGCCTACTTAGCGTGAACCATGACACTCCCTCACCAGAACAGGAATTGGCCTCCCTGGTTCAGTATTCGGCCACAACCTCCCTGATGATATCCACAATTAACAAATGGCCCTCAGTCCCCAGCAGCTGCGCAGCACCTAACCAAGGCAGCGGTCAGACCTGTAACGCAGCAGAGGGTGCTAAGAATCTCTGGGTTCGGACAGGCCAACAATGGAAACTGACCCTTGCAACGTTTAACACCCGAACCCTCTCGAGTGAGGCTAGCTTAGCAGGACTCTTTGAGGAATTATCAGAGATTGTTTGGTATAATATCAGCCTTTGTGAGATTAGAAGAACTGGTGAAGCTTCATCATCATCAGCCTGGCTACGCCCACTGCCGGGAAAAGGCCTCTCCCATACTTCTCCAACTACCTCGGTCATGCGCTAATTGTGACCATGCTGTCCTTGCAAACTTCTTAATCTCATCCGTCCGCCTAACATTCTGCCGCCCCTGCTACGCTTCCCTTCCCTTGGAATCCAGTCCGTAACCCTTAATGACCATCGGTTATCTTCCCTCCTCATTACATGTCCTGCCCATGCCCATTTATTTTTCTTTATTTCAACTAATATGTCATTAACTCGCGTTTGTTCCATCACCCAATCTGCTCTCCTCTTATCCCTTGACGTTAAACCCACCATTATTCTTTCCATAGCTCGTTGCGTCGTCCTCAATTTAAGTACAACCCTTTTATGTACGCCTCCAGGTTTCTGCGCGTGGGTGAATACTGGTAAGGTGAGACTTACACAGTGCTAAATAGCGGTCATGCCCTCTGCTATTAGCGGCGAGAATTTGGAGTGGCGCCCTCTCGCGAGTGACGTCACGGCCAGGACGCCACTCGCTCCGGCTCGCTCGGCTGCTGCGCGCGCTCGTTTTCTTGGTACATGCTTGGGGTGTTGGAGGCTTGAGCGGTACTTACAGAATGTTATTTCGGATTATTTCTGTTGCCCTGCGTGGACCGCTGCTTCTTCTTTGAAACCACGTGAGTCATGAAAATTCGCGGCTTGGATATCACAGGCAATGTAGCGCTGAAGGAGTCTACTGGTCTTGCAATGCATCTATGCACCCTGTCTGTTCCTAAATTTTGCTTAAAAATAAAGTCTGCAAGTTCAACACACGAAGTTATTTATGATGCTCCTCTAAACACTTAACATTCTCTTATTACTTAAGTATGAGAGACATAGCATTTTACATGGAAGAAATACCTTGATATTTGTTGTCAACATTACACATCCGTGTTAGGACACTGCCCAGTGAAGCTTTCATCATAATTTTTTCACTCTGGTGAGCTGTTTTAGTCAAATATGGCAACTGTGTTAAAGTCTAAATGGAAGAGATAGGCGCGCATTTTGTGTGAAAAGGTTTAGTACTACTTTCACCGTTCTCTGAAATAGGCACCCAGAAACACATTGGCTCTTAACACGACGGCGCATCGTGTATAGTGTATATATGTACTTCACGAACACCATAACAGCAATCACATGAAAGAAAATTTCGTGGTTAAGACCGAGAACCATGGAATCACCTGCAAGCGATGAAATCTGTCATAGTGGCCCTCACTAGATTTTGTAAACGATATGTCACACCCCTCCCGCAACGGAAGCAACCGACTGTCGTTATGGCGAGGCGCGCTTTGTTCGCGAAACCCAGCACATCACTACAACTTCGAATTGAAACCATGAAGTAGCTCTCTACAGCTCCAATTACAATGCCTATAGCATACTCGAGGCACTACAGCTCAGCTTAGGCTGCTTTGAAATGGAAAATGCGAACACATCCTGCCTCAACACGTCTCGATCCTGCTTTGTTTAATTATACAGGCTGAAAACTATTTGCTTCGTCAGGGCATAAAAGAAAACCTCGCATACCCGCCTCTTAAAGAAGACACCACAATTGTGACATGAACACTTGACCTCAACTGGGGAACAGTATATTCAATATGTGCAACACTACTAATGAATGGGCCTTAGGCTTCTTGCTGGATGCAGCGAACCGGTCCAAAAGGCATATTGCACTCAAATATTTGACCGCAGCAGCCTGTGTCAGTTCTCCAAACAGATTCATCATGTCTGTTTCTCAAGCAAGAAGTACCAGAAAATTTCTCAAGTGAGTTGAACGTGTAGCACGGAAAGGGAATAAATATTGGTACATTCCTTTCTGTGTGCTGCAAACAGATGTAAACCTCAATCAGCTTTGCTTCATGTTACCGCCACTTAAATTTAACCCGTGAAGAATGGCCTAATTTTAAGAACTAGTTAAAAACGAAAGTGGTGCTGGCCGAATCAAAACTGCCGTGGGAGTTAAGTCCTCGTGTTGCTGCCGGGGGTTTCTGTGAGGAAATAAAAAAATTCGATATTATGCCGTGAACTATTCGTCATGAGCAAACATGTTTTAGCGGGTTAAAATCACGATAAATGTTGTAGAAGTCATATGTAGTCAGCGGTTATTTGTGACACGCATATTTTAGCGCTCGTCCTGTGGTCTTCTCTGTCTGTGTCCCTGCTATTTTGCGCTAGTCTTTTGAATAATGACGCATATTGCACCATGGTGGGTATGGAATATTAACTAGATTCTTATGTGCTGTGTTTTTGCGTCTAGCTTTTTATTATTCACGTGAGATACCAGTGGAAAGTGTTGATCCGCGCATGAAAAATCCGTAATGGGCTGGTCTGAGCTTCCTCGGGTGGCACTATAGCGTTGCCTTCGAGAAATATATTGTCCTCTAGGAAATAATCACCTTGATTACATTTTCGCGAACGGAGACATCGTAAAATATATATTTGAGAGGCCCGTATACAGAGATGCCCGTATAAGCATACAAGCATTGGGAAGGAGAGCGAACAAGCGGAAACACTGCAGAAGGCGTGCGGACACCGCCCGAACTGCAGCAGACGACAGGTTCGAGTCCGTGCCCTGACGTGACGCGAGCGGCGCTGCGAGCTCCGCTCTAGGTCGTTCTCAGGGCTAATAGAGGTCTCCCTTATAAGAAGCAATACGAGGTAGGATTCCTAATCGATAAGGACATAGCGGGCAACATTGACGAATTCTACAGCATGAACGATAGGGTAGCAGTAGTTGTAATCAAACTTAATAAGAGGTATAGATTAAAGGTAGTACAAGCCTACGCTCTAACATCTACTCACGACGATGATCAAGTAGATCAGTTTTATGAAGATGTTGAATTAGCGATGAGGAAAGTGCAAATTCGGTATACAGTAGTAATAGGCGACTTCAATGCAAAAGTGGGGGAAAAGCAGGCGGATGAACAGGCAATTGCCAACTATGGTGTCGATTCTGAAAACGCTAGAGGAGAAATGCTGGTAGAATTCGCAGAAGGGAATAAGTTGAGAACAATGACCGCCTTTTTCAGGAAACGTAGCAACAGAAAGTGGACCTGGAAAAGCCCTAATGATGAAACAAGAAGTGAAATTAATTTCATATTTTCTGCCGATCCCCGCAGAGTGCAGGATGTAGAAGTGATAGGTAGGGTAAAGTCCAGTAATCATAGGTTAGTGAGGGCTATGATTCACCTCACTTTGAGCAGAGAAAGAGTAAAGTATGTCAAGAGAAAACAGGTAAACTTAGAGGCAGTAAGGGTAAAAGCAGACAAATTCAGGCTGGTACTTGCAAACAAATATGCAGCCTTAGGACAGAAACATGATTATGATCACATAGAGGTAATGAATGAAACCGTAATGAGGCTGGCTTCAGAGGCAACAATTGAAGTGGGAGGCAAAGCACCAAGGCAACCAGTAGGCAAGCTCTCCCAAGTAATAAAGGACCTAATAAAGAAACGATAAAGAATGAAAGTGTCCAACTCAAGAGATAAGGTAGAGTTTCCGGAACTGTCAAAACTGATCAACAAAGCAAAAATAAGTGATATTAGAAATTATCACGTGAGAAAGAGTGAGGAAGCCGTAAAAAATGGACGCAGCTTGAAATCAGCAAGAAGGAAACTTGGCATATGACAAACCAAGATATATGCACTGAAAGATAAGCAGGGTAATATCATCAGCAATCTCGAATGTATCAAAAAGGCCGCGGAAGAATTTTATACTGACCTGTACAGTACCCAGAGGGCTCAGGAGTACCCTATTTGAAACAATAATGAACAGGATAGAGAAACTCCTATTATAACTAGAGGTGGGGTCAGAAGGTCCTTGCAAGGCATGAAGCGGGCAAAAGCGGCAGGAGAAGATGGAATAACAGTCGATTTAATCAACGATGGAGAGACATAATGCTAGAAAAACGGGCGGCTCTCTATACGAAGTGTCTATCGACTGCAAGGGCCCCATAAAACTGGAAGAATGCAAACATTATACTAATACACAAACAGGGCGACGTTAAAGAACAGAAAAAGTATAGACCCATTAGCTTACTCCCAGTAGTATATAAAATATTTAGTAAATAATATACGATAGAATAAGGGCAACATTGGACTTTAGTCAACCAAGCGAACAGGCTGGCTTCAGGAAATGATACTCTACAATGGATCACATCCATGTCATTATAGAGGTTATAGGGAAATGCGCGGAATACAATAAGCTTCTCTATATGGCTTTCATAGATTACGAAAAAGCATTTGATTCAGTAGAGATACCAGCGGTCACAGAGGCATTGCGTAAACAAGTAGTACATACCGTTTACATAAATACACTGGAAAATATATAGAGAGTCCACAGCCACCTTAATTCTACACAAGAAGAGTAGGAAGATACCTATCAAGAAAGGGGTCAGACAAGGAGGCACAATCTCTCCTAGGCTATTCACTGCGCGCATGGAAGAAGTATTCCAGCTATTAAACTGGGAAGGATTAAGAGTAAGGATCGACGGTGAATACCTCAGCAACCTTTGGTTTGTCGATGACATTGTTATATTCAGCAACACTACGGACGAGTTACAACAAATGATTACGGTCCTTCACAGGGAGAGTTTAAGAGTGGGGTTGAAGATTAATATCCAGAATATAAAGATAATGATAAATAACCGGGCAAGGGAACAAGAGCTCAAGATCGCAAGTCAGCCTCTAAACTCTGTGAAGGAATATGTTTACCTGGATCTACTAATCACAGGGAACCGTGGCCATGAGAAGGAAATTTACAGAAGAATAAAAATGGGTTGGATCGCATACGGCAGACATCATGAGGTCCTGACTGGGAGCTTACCATTATCATTGAGGAGGAAAGTATAGATTCAGTGCATTTTACCGGTGGTGACATGAGGCAGAGAGACCTGAAGACTGACAAGGAAGCTTGAGAACAACCTAAGGACCGCGGAAGAGCGATGGAACGAAGAATGCTAGGCATAAGTTTAAGAGACAGAAAGAGAGTGGTTTGGATCAGAGAGCGAACGGGTATAGACCATTTTCTAATACACATTAAGAGAAAAAAATGGAGCTGGGCAGGTCATGTAATACGCAGATTAGATAACCGTTGGACCATTAGGGTGACAGAATGGGTACCAAGTGAAGGGAAGCGCAGTAGAGGACGGCAGAAGACTAGGTGGTGCGACGAAATTAGTAAATTTGCGGGTGCTAGTTAGAATTGGTTGGTGCAGAAGAGTGGCAATTGGAGATCGCAGGGAGAGGCCTTCGTCCTGCAGTGGACATAAGTAGGCCGATGATGATTATGATAATGATGATGATGATGCATTTAATAATGCTTAGTGGTCTGAAATTACCTCATAGTGTTCCGAGAATGCTTATAGCACTTCCTGTTTCTGGCGTTCGTCAACATCGATATTGAAATCAAATTGGCGTGAACGTTTTTGGTTGACTTTTTACGAGTGCTCCATGGTGACGCAGTGGCTATGAGACACGCTGTAGTGGGAGTCTCTGGATTATTTTACTGTGTGATTTTTATTTCAACGTGCTTATAGGGCACCGTACATGAGCTTTTTTGGCACTCCGATTTTTTCGGAATGTGGCTGTGACAGTCTGGAATCGAACATGTTCAGCCGCACAACACCATAGCCATTTAGGCACTGAAACAGGCGGTTCCGCATTTGTTCTTTTTTTTGTCTGTATTGGAATTGAGAAGGTTGGGGGGGGGGTTATACACAACATATATAGTTTAAATGCTCCTGTCATGCACAAGAAAGCACAGTCTCATCGAGTGCGAGGAAAGAATGAAAGTAAACACAGTGGAACAATTTTACCGAAATGCAGAATCTTGAAGATAAGTTTACGTAATCAACGAAACATCTCGAGATTTAACGGGTGTGGTGCTTTTTTACGAAAGAGAACGAACGACAATGGATCGCAAATAAATTCTGTTACTCCTGTTCATACCACGCCGCATGTACTACGACGTAAGCAAAGCTTAAATGCATTCTTGTACTGCGATTTATGCATTTCGCGTGGCGCACCACGCAGGAGTGTGGCATTGCGAGCTCGTTTCGGTGCAGAATGATTTTGGAACACCACGAGCAACTTGCATACAGTATGCAAATGCCCTTCACTCTTAGTATAACGTTCACTGTGGTCACCTGACGTAGTGCTCATGCAGGGCATCCCGCGTTTAACGCTTTAGTCATTTTCATAGCAAATGGTTTATAAAGCAACCGGGAGGTATAGTAAAGTAATGCACCAGCCAGTGTGGCCCATGTAGACCGTGCTGTATTTTTGGAGTGTTTCATAACCAGGTAATGCAACCAAAATTCCACGTAAAGAATGGGTTTGGGTCACATTTACCCATCCACTGTGCCGCATGCGCATGTGCACCGTGGTTTGCGGGCACTGGAATTCCCGCGGAAAGCCGTCAGGTTGCTTCAGAATTATTGGGGATATTTTACATTCAGAAAGAGAGAGCGGAATGTGTCAGCATTTGTGATATGTAGCTGGATCGTAATCAGCACAAGATCTGAAATAGGGCTCTTTAAACAGATGGTATGAAGCTGCAGATTGTACATTTGCTGTCTTGGGTCGGTGCAGGCACACAAGCTACTTAAGCATATACGTAGAAATTTTCCTTCAGTGCGGGTTTTCTAAATAAGTTTATTTGGAATCGTTGACGCCTGATCTTCAAATACAGTTCTTGTTTTGCGCTGTACCTTCTCTCATAGTAACTACCAACGCGGCGAAAGGCTGTGGACGTCGTCAGAGAATTTTTATTCATTACGCCAATGAAGTTTCCAGCCAAGAGGGTGCATATATACTCGTTCTGGACGCTGGAAGAGATGCTGAGTAGGATGCGTTGCTGAACAACAATAAACAAGAAGTCTAGCTCTCCCAATAACGGCCATCATCGCATCCTTGGGATACACATTAAACACAAAGGCAATGACAGAAATCGCTGGTTAATTCTGATATTTGAGCGTCTCCCTAGCTTACGCTGGCACAATGGAACACACAAATTTGTCTAAGACACATGATTCCACAGCTTGAATCGGCGTCTCTACTTCCGCCTTGCAAGCTGAAGAAACAGCTCTGTGCCAAATGTGGCTCGGCGTGGCCTTCACGAATGCCTGTTCATTCCGTTTTGTAATTCATGCAACAGACCTGCATGCGACAGCTACGGCTGCGAGGAGGTGATCGGGCAACCACCTTCCGTGGTGGCGTATAGTGGCTTTGGCGTTGCGCTGCTAAGCCTGATAGCGTGTTATGACATATCTTCTGCCGGGCCCACATTTCAATGGAAGCAACGTGCAAAAACGCCCGTGTACCGTGCATTTGGTGTACGTTAGAGAACCCCAGGCGGTCAGACTTAATCAGGAGCACCCCACTATGGCAAAGTGCCTAATCATATCGTGTTTATGGCATGAAAACCCCGAATTTCTTAATATTGAATAATCGGCCATCTCTTCCTTAATCTTTCTCGTTGTAGTGTGGTTAGAAAAGAGCTCCTGATTACGCTTTACCTACTTCACGAGCGGGCCTTGACGGAGCAGTGAATCCTCGGATACTAGTCTAGACCGAATGCAACGCAAAAGGCTTTAAATGCGTTCGTTCAATACTCCAGGGCACGCGAACTGTGTGCCCGACTCTAATAGTTGTCGCGTTGTATCACCTTAGCGCGCGTACCTTTTACAGCGAAGCTGTATACTTCTACCTCTTAATGTGTTTGTCGTGTCCGTGGGCAAAAGTAACCTCTTTCGTGGCCGATCTCTGAGGTAGTGCAGTCGTAGGTTAAATTGAAGTGAAAATGTGCATATCGTTTCGAATAACAGAGAGAGTGATTACCACATAGGTGGTTTCGCTAAAGAAAAGCGTAAAGTACGTCTCGGGTCAAGGTTACGGATGGTAAGGTGGTAGTTGACAATGGGAAACACATAATAGTTGATAACGACATCGACTTGTAAAAGGGGATGTCATGTCAATAGCCATATAAAATGTAAGCTGAAAGTTCAGGTTTTTGACAGCACAGTCTGTAACACAGGAAGTGACGTCACTGCATTACTTATATACAAAGACGGCCCGCCTAGTAAGACATTGCACTTGTGCTGTGACAGGGCTGTGGGAAGACCACGTCTAGTGAAGACTCCTGAAGAGCTGCGTGTATGCGAGGAGCGGTGAAGAGAACAGAAGTGACAATGCGAACAACGGCTTCGTGTTCGTGCCACGGATGCACATCGTGCCCAGGACGCTCAGCTCAAGCGCCAAGCGCAGCAGGATGATGATGAATGTCGTGAAGCCGAAAACACGGCCAAGCGATAAACGTACAATTCAATCAATTATTTCAAGGATGCAAAGTGTAAATTTAAGAAAAATTTCTCGACGCAGAATCTGCATTTAGTTCTTTCCGGTGTGATCGACTGCAGTTACAGCTTAAGTGCATTTCGCTTGTCTCCTGGTTCACTCTTTGTAGGTTCATGAAGTAGCGGCGCAAGCCAAGTTGAAGACCGTTGAAACGTCTTTGGCCACTAAATAGGTAAAGTGCACGTGAATGAATGTTGTCATGTGAATAATTTCAAGCCATGTCTCAAGGGGTAATCGTTTTAAGCGTCTTCTATAGCTTCGTTGTCCAATCATCTTCACAGTGTGGATTGGAGCCAAAAATGTTTTTTTATTTCTTATTTTTTTAGAGAGAGTGCAGCTCTTAGGCGGCCGTTCCTGGGTTGAGCGTCGGCGTCCCTAGGTGTAACCGCGCTAATGCGCTTGTGCCCCTGCTCGTGCCTTCGTCATCGTCTTCTTCCACAGCTGGCTCCAATGCCGCTCATCATGCCAGCGTTCCCATACTGCTCCTCCCTCTGCGCAGGCACTGACGGCACTGGCCCACTGCCAGTGGGTGCGGTGATTTTGGTCACTAATTCTGAGCCTTAATATATCGTGAAATGAAAACACGTATACAGCTGCGCTTAACTTTCGCGTTAGGGAGTATCATGATCGTCGGAATTTTTTTCCTACTTTCTATCTCCCTTCTCAGTCTGTCACATTTCATTCTCTTTACCCATCTCCGAAGCACAGAGTAGCCAGCCGGCATTTACACCAGCTAACCCTGTTCTTGTGCCCAAACACTTGCCCATAGCCACTATGAAAGGATTGGCCAAGAAGCAGCTTGTTTCACCTTGTCTTTGTAGGATTGAGACCAAGCAAAATTTTTCATCCCCGCGTGTGGGTTAAATAAAAATAAATTTAGAAATCAGAAAAAAAAGCTCTAAAGAATTTTGGGATAAAATAGGTTAACATCGAGATACAAAATAATTAAAGCTCCCTGTTCTTGCCTCTCTTGTTCTTTCTTTCTCGTCCTCCTTTTTTAATGTCATAAATAGCAGACACGATTACTCCAGTTTAGGTAATATGATATATTCAGGCTGAATATCTAACTACAACAAAAGACATGCATAAAAAGTTGCGAATGAAATTATAAGGTAAAGTTGAGGCCGCAGAACTATGCTTGTGCTTGCTCCGAAAGAAACACTTAAAGCATTGACAAGGTAATGGCTTCCTAGCTTTGTTGTTTCTTGTGTTCATATCATGTTATGTGCATTTTTTGCGCATTCCCGTGTTACTGGAAATTCCGGTAGCATTGAGAGAGGTTTTGAAATATTATATACAACATGCGTCGTTAAGAAAATTCACCGAAGATTACGGTGCGAAATTTGAGCGCAGCTCAGTACGTGTTTTCATTTCGGGATATATTGAGGCAAGTAATTTGATAGAGACATGTGGCAGAGTCAACAATCATCGAAAATCTGATCTGCGCTTAAAGCACGTCGGCATTTATACATGGCTCATCGAAAGTTCCAGTGTAATCGATGGTGCCGCTTGGCTCGCAGAAAGTACTACACAATTCGCGTCACGCATACAATCAGATTACAAAACAATCGCAAACCATGGCAATCGAAACAAGTGCGAACTAGACCAAACCACGCAAACCAAACAGGCGCGAGCGAGAGCTTACGCGAGCAAACGATAGTACGGAACGAGCGGTCCGGCTGAGACTAAACACGAGTACACATCTAGAGGTCGGGGGGGCGGGGGGGGGGGGTGTCCGCATTTAACCAATTACGAGCGCGCACGTCACTGAAGGGGCCACTGTCATAGGTATGAGATGTTCGCGCCTCTCGTCTTTCATCTGCCGCTCCGCATTCGCTTTTTCATCTTTCTCTATTTTGATTATTCGCTCGGTTGCGCCGCCGCCGCCGCTGGCGTTCGCCGCAGGAATGGGCCATTAGGAGCGGCGCTCTAAAACAATATATCTACAGCTTATTTTGCTGCTGCTTTAGTGTCAGCTTATAATTGGCATGTTTGCAGTTCTACGCAGTGTTTAAAAAAAAGGGGGTTACAAAAGCAAGCCTGTCAAAACAAACTTGACCCTAACCTGCATGGGCCGCAAGCTACAGCACTGGCAGAAATACGCGCATATACAGACATGATGTATATACACATTTGTCTCGCTGAATAACGTCGTTCTTCTGCAAGGTCACTGGGAGTTAGGTTTGCCAAACCCGCAGTTCATTAAGAAGCCGCGAAGGACGTCGGACGTGAAAGGAGATAAAGAAAAGGAAGACTTCGGCCAGTAGTTTGTTTATTAGTTGTCCGTGGAACTCGTTTCCTTTTTTTTTCTTTGTTACTTTGCTATAAAACAGCTTTGCCTTGAATTGCTTGACTCAACACATTTTTCTTATGTGATTAGTGCTTGTATGGACACGAGTACTTGTTTAGCTTTCTTGGCTGACCGCCTTCCACTATCTAACAAATGTTATCGCTCAGCGCAGGACGCGCCCGCATGTATCGGATGTTTCTCGAATGTTATCGATGGTTCTATCCGTTGTCTGTTGACACCAAACCTTGCGTAATCTGATCATTTGTGTGACGCGAATTGTTTAGTACTTTCTCGAAAACACGCGGGTACCAGCGATTATACTGCAGATCATTCGATGACTCACGTAGAAAAGCCGACGCGCTTGACCAAGGCCTGTGCACTCCTCCGTGACGTCACCAAACTCAGCCCGTACGCAGCCCTTCGCGATCGTTTAAGGCCAATCCACACGACGGACCTAATTGCTCTTTTGGACCGCGGCCCGCGCATCACGTGATAGGTCGTCACCAGTTCGTGCGTAGCGCCGCAGGCTCGCGCAAGAGGGCGCGCGGGCCGCGCGGCCCTCGCGGTCCAACAAATCGCCGAAGCTTTTCCCGCTTCAGTTTTGGCGGCGGACCGCTAGCAAACCACAGCGATTTTGGCGTAGCCAACGAATGTTGTCCGGCAACAGAGTGTCTTCAGCCAAATCTAATCTAGTTTTCGGCTCAGCAAAAGCCAGTCGTTTCATGTCCGCCCTTCCGCCTACACGTGCGTGCAGCAGATATATTTTTTTAAACACCGTGTCCTCTTGGAGTGACGAGGAGGTTTTTTCATTTTGCATACCTCGTTGAACAGTTCGATCCCGGCTTTGTGGGACTCGAGCCGGAATGATAACAATGATAACACTCTGGTCGAGAGTGTAGCTGGTTGGTCTGCTCTGCAGTCTGCTATGGCGGTCCGCCGTGTGGATGTGCTCTGCGCCGGACCGGACCGCGGCGGGCCGTGACGTCGCATCATGTGATCGATCGGCCCGCGGATTTGGTCCGTCGTGGCTTTAAAGCTTTAATGAACATAAAAGAAGTGAATACGGTGGCCATGGGGGGCAAAGCCATAAACTTCACGTTTTAAGGGGCATTGCGCGATAAATTTGCGTTTTGTTTTGACCATATATTTCGCACATATATTTGTAGTGCGTGCTGTCATGTTTTTTTTTTCTTTCTTTTGTTGCCGGTGTGGAGAACATGACAGCTGGTGGTTGTCGTCAAATGCTACGCTCGTCACTTTCTTTCAACGCACCTGACAGTTTTGTTATCTTTTGCCCTGCGTCAGGTCACTGAACAGTTCAGTTTACAGGGCGGATTATGCGTTATGATTTGCTGTTTCTCGTTGCCCGGGGGCACACCAATTTACGAAACATAAATATTGTAGCTAGGAATATTTTGTTATCACTATTTTTCAAATGTATATGCTATCCGCATTTTCAAGCAGAGTGATACCAACGGGCAACTATATTCAAAACAAGAAAGACATTTTATTGCCGGACTGAATGATTGGATACATTTCAGCTTATATATACAAACAATACATAAGCACACACAAATAAATGTGCATATATACAGATACAGAAATACAAAGACATCATTTCAGAGTAAGTAACTTTCTTTTCGTTCTAGCTGATTTCTTTTTGTTTGGTTCTACATTTCTCAGAGCAGCATAGTTCTTAAGCAGGATTCTTATTGCTGGAAGCAAAACATTTTCAATTATGGAATCTGGAATGTGGCCAACTCCACAGGCATCAAATTCTTTGCTATCGCTCAGCAAATACATAAGCACACTAAGTAGCATCGCTCGCGGGTTAGTTTCAGCATGAAACAGGGGCTCATGCTCTTTGCTAGTGACACAGTCTAAAACCACCTTCACGCAGAGGACTGCGTGAATAACAGCTGGCTGTGGGAACTTCAGTCCATCCCGACTGATGCTCTCAATCAGCACATAGTCACTTTCTTCTAGCCCTCGTTCCGTGACACTCAATAAATTGCGGCAATCATCGCGTGGTTTGCGCTTAAGAGCTACGTTTGCACAGTAGCCGGCAATGTAGACCAGTGCTGCCATGTCTTGCCGGGGCTTGTTTAATTCAGTACTGGTCAACCGGATGTCATACTTCTTGACTGTCTCCTCAGCATTAGGCTCAGTTTCATCCTGATTGGATAATTCAGGCATGTCTGACAGAATCAATGTGTTTTGCAGGCGGATCTTTCCCTCAGCCTCGAGTACTTGTGTTATCGATACGTTATAATGCGAACCACATAGCCATCTATACCTCCCAAAGCGAGCCTCAGTGAGTCGGTTTGGAAGTTGCCGAGGAGTACGTATCTAAAGCCAAGTTCCTCCAAACAATACCTGGTTAACCCAGTTATTTAGAATGCATTTCAGTAAGTGTACTCTGTCGACAATATGAAATAAAGGTTTCTGCGGATTTGCCGGATGAGGATGCACAATTTTGAGGTTGTTGCCTCCTGCAAACAGTGACATTACCTTTCCGTTAATTGAATTGTTATCTGTTATTTCTGCCACGACATGAAGGTTAGCATCTTCAAGACAGAATATTACTTTTTTGAGGACCTTATGTAGTTCTTCCGCTGTGATTTTCGACACTGGTAACATATGTGCTACATCATTGAATGGTGACAATAAACTCTGAACCATAAAAACATGGGCTGTTTTAGCTGGTTCAGTGCTGTAAACAGAAGCTCCTGTTAATATGCCTGCCTTATAGTCAAAGAATTGTTGCAAGTGTATTTCATCAAGCATTAACGTGACATGTTTTTCATGCTGCTTCAATAGGCTGGCCCGTCTTGTCATGTACCTTAGGAACCTTTTTTCATTTCGTTCCTTCAAAGGACTCACATCATGAGCGGCGCATACACGTTTGATTGTCGAAGTGTGAGGCAATACTATATTACCACTGCTTCGCAAAAAGTTATACCCTTTGGGTGAAATAGTGTATAATACATTTGACAGAACTAATAGTTCAGCGGAATACATTTTGCTCCTTTTCATCAGAATCTGGCACTGTTCTCTGAGAAACATTATTGCTTCCACTCTGTCATCACCCAGCAGGTATCCATTGGAAATGCCATTGTGGAGAGAAACCACAAGCTTCATCACACCATTCACTTTGTCATACCATCCAAGTTCACTTTTACTACGATTCTCTTCCACGCTGTTCAGGAGTCGCACCAACACACGGAGGACGTGAATTTCATCTGGAATTGTAAGCCGTTCGTCGGAAGTGAGGCGCGCACCTCCCACAAACACACGCGCTGATATATCTGATGATATGACCACAGAAGGGAGAAGCTTCGGGGCTTCCATTGCTGCCTCGATGTGAGCTAAGATCACGTGGTTGTCAGAATGCACAGGCGACCAATATTGCTTTGATTGTAGCAGGTGTAGGCGAGACACGATGTCGTCAAGGCAGGTCAACTTCTTTTCGTGTAGCTCTTTTTCGGTTGCCAGCCCGGTCTCCTCAATCGCTTTCTGAAGTTGCTCATCTCTACGTTTTTTTTTCTTCATTTCCGGTTCCTCTCTCGACTGGTGAATGTCCGAGAGGTAGCTAGGGCTGTCCGCAAAAATTGTTGGCAGGGCATCGGGCGTGAGTCACGTCAGATTTATTTTAACTTCGATGGTGGGACCGTCACGATCTGTATATTTTGTCGTCGTGCGGAGATATTCTTCTTTGAAGTGACGTTCGCATACCTGCACAAAAGACGGATAAAATCCAATTGGTTTAAATGTGAATTGTGGTGGATGTATGCACATGTAACAAAAGTAGCAACGAGAAGCACGTAGAAAAAACACAATAGGACACTTCACGTGCCACTGCGTAAAAGGGTGGCGTCCTATCGTAGCTAATTCTGTAGCTAACGGGGCTGCAACAAAGCACTGTGCTTGGAAAAAGAAAATTGCGCTGATGCCCGCGGGCACAGAAAACAGAAAATGCTGCAACGCCGCTTACGTTTGCTCAGGTAACATTTGTGGCTCTAGCAGGCGAAAAACACCGAGATGAGAGGCAGCTACGTTCATGTAAAATAGGTAAACAAGCAAGTACTTTCTTAGGCTGGACCTCAAAAAGCGTGCTCACAAGAACCTCCCTCATCATATGTGGACATAGCCTTCTAAGCACTACAAGTTTGCAAAGAAACGAGAAAAAAGGGGGTTAACCCAGGGGCCCGATTTTTATTAGTCATATCATAAGAAGCCAACAAACACTGACACCAAGGACAACATAGGGGAAATTACTTGTGCTTAATAAATGAAATAAAGAAACGATAAATTATTGGAAATAGGCGTCACGTTCTCGAGAAGCCTGCGGCAAAAAGGACGTTCCACGTCCAACGCCAAGGTCTGTGAGTGGTGGCGCTGGCTAACACTCCCAAGGTTCTACTAGGATACATAAATACCCAAAATAATGGATGGGAAACGGCGCCGCGGTAGCTCAATTGTTAGAGCATCGCACGCGAAATGCGAAGATTGTGGGTTCGGTTCCCACCTGCGGCAAGTTGTTTCTTCATCCACTTCATCCGCAGAAGACATCTGCCATCGCTAATTTCCCACAGCTCACCGACAAAAAGGGAGTGCGCAGATTCCTCGGCTTGTGTGCCTACTACAGACGCTTCGTCAAAAAATTTGCGCGCGTCGCGTAGCCATTAATTTCTCTCGCGAAATCAAACGCCGATTTGAAGTGGGAAGCGCCGCAAGCCGAAGCACCGCCTGCAGTCACCACCAGTGCTCGCCCACTTCGACGAAGGCACCGACACCTAAAACACCGACGCTATAGTAGCCTAGGCCTCGGCGCTGTGCTAGTCCAAACGAAAGACGAATTTGCAAGGGTCATTGCCTACGTTAATCGGTTGCTTTCGAAAGCGAAAGCCAACTATTCTACGATGGAAAAGGAATGCCTTGCCATTATTTGGGCTTTATGGCAAGCCCTTTAAAGTCATAAGCGACCACCACACCTTTTGTAGGCTGGCAAATATAAAGGACCCTTCAGGGGGCCTCGCATGGTGGATCAAGATACTCCAGGAATTTGGCATAACCATCATCTACAAATCCGAACGAATGCCCTCTGACGTCGACTGTCTATGACGAACCCCCAATGACCCGCCACCGCCAGACTACGATGATAACGACGCATTTCAAGGAACAATAAGCGTGGAAGACATCAATGAACAGCAACGAGCCGACCTGGAGGTAAATAACTTCATCGAGTATTCGGAAGGCAACACCAACGTCATCCCGATGGCATTCAGGCAAGGATTAACTAGCGAAACGATGCCTTCGTAAAGAAGATCTCATTACTCCGCGCCAACTACCGTATTGTTTTCCCCTCAGCACTGCGTCCAGAAGTACGGCACGCCCTACATGACGATCCGACCACTGGGCACCTCAGATTCTCCAGAACGCTATCGGAGATACAGGGAAGGTATCCTGCTCCGACATTGTGGCCCAGAAGTCCTCATCGCCGACACAGGAACGGCCTTCACTGCAGAGATCACCCAAACCATTTTGCAATACTACCAGAGAAGCCAGAGGAGGACAACTGTTGCCGCTTGCACACGAATGGTCTTACGGAGCGGCTGAACAGCATGCAAGCATGTCGGACGTACGAAGCATGACATACGTTGCAAGCATGTCGGCTTCGCCGATATGCTGGCAACGTTCGTTACCGTCGAGCACAACACGTGGAATGCCGTCCTGCCGTACGTAACCTTCGCTTATAACACGGCGGTGTAAGAAACAACGCAGATTGCGCCATTCATGCTAGTTTACGGTAGAAATACCGACGACGGCTCTAGACGCCATGCTGCCGCATGTCAACGACGAGGAGAATCTCGACGTCGCCACATTCCTCCAGCGCGCCGAAGAAGCCCGACAACTCGCACGCCTGCGTATCAAGAACCAGGAGAGGACCGACAGCCGGCACTACAATCTTCGACGACGCTATGTGGAATGCCAGCCCGGCAACCGTATTTAAGTCTGGACTCTCATACGCCGGCGAGGACTTAGCGAGAAACTGTTACGACGCTATTTCAGAGCCTACTAAATCAGCCGACGTATATATGTGCGCGCACTGGGCTATGAGGTCGTGCACGACGACATTTCGCAATCACAGCGGCGCCTCGCAGAACCTTAAGGTGTCCACGGGCTGCGTGTGTAGTCTTTCTTCACCCGTTAGCGAACTTGGGCGTTTTCCTTTTTTTGTTGTTGCTTTGTTGTAGTTGTTTTCTTTATTATGCGTGGTTTGGTTGCAGTTTCGTGTTTGTAACATCGGGACGATGCTTTTTAAGGGGGAGGTACTGGCACGTGTAGTTGTTGATCCTTCTAGGCTGACCGCTTTTCACCGTCTAATAAATGGTATCGCTCAGCGCAGGACGCTTCCGCATGCATCGAACGTTCATCGAATGTTATTGATGGTTCTATCAGCTGTCTCTTGTCACCGAACCTTGTGTAATCTGATGGTACGCCCGACGCGCTTTGTAACGAAAATTGTTTTTGGAAGGCACGCGGGCACCAGTATTTACTCTAAAGCGTTCGGTGACTCATGCATATAAGCCGAAGCGCTTGACCCGCCGATCAGATTTACGACGATCGCCGACTGCGTTCGCGGCTGTCGTTTTGCAGTGAGTGTGGCCATTTGTTTCTGGCCGCTGGTGCGCCCAATAAAAAGCAAGTTTCGCCGTTCACTGTTTCGCCCCAGGGGTCAACCTCCGCATTGATATGATCACGACCGTGTGAGGTGAGTCTTCACCACAGGAATCAGGAAACAACGACGAAGTCGGGCATAGTGAGGATAAACAAGTAGAAAAGACTGTATTCACTTCATCGGTACATAGATTTAACGCTCTGAGTCTCGAGGGGTATTAGTTAACACATGGACGAGCACAGCCTTAAATAATCACTGGCGGTCCAGTCGTCGTCGCCGTCTTCTTCCGGAGCCTGTCGAGTAGTAGTGCTTTTCGTCGTCTATCGTTTTGTGTCAGCATGTGGAGAGCTGGGGGGGGGGGGTGAGGCGCAGCCTTCTTCTCTTTTGGTTTCTCTTGCTTCGTCTCCCCTCCGCTCTTGTGGCAGTCTGGAATGGATAGATGTTGTGAGCGTCCCCTTTGGAATGGGGGGGTGGGTTGCGCCACCAAGCTCTTACTCTTATACTGTCTCGTCCTACCTAGGTCAAAAAAAAAGAGAAAGCCTACGACGAATTCCCATAACCAAATTTTCTGACCCCCTATCGTGAACTTCGTTTTTGTACGTCTCCGCTTTTTATCGTTGCCCTACTTTACTTCCATCAATCTTCCAAGCGTCGTCTGCATAAAATAAACTTCGAAGCTGCTGTTCTACTACTGTACTCGCCTGTTTTTATGCGAGATTAAACCCGATATTACTTAATTCTAGTACCCTTTCCATCCTCACCATGTTCATCATAAACAGCAGTGGGGACAAATGGCGCCCCTGCCTCAATCCCTTGTTAATTTCAACTTTCTTCTCGCTCCTCATCCCTTCCCATTCAACGCAAACGGTATTTTCGAAGTAAATCTCTCTGCAAAGCTGTAGACAATCGTTGCCTAAGCCTTCGCCTTCCAGAATATCCGCCAAATTGTTGCAGTCCACGTTGTCCTGCGCCCCTGTAATGTCTAAAAATGCCACACATAACGGTCTGCTTCCTGCTCTTGATTTTTCAATACGGTGAGTAAGAACAAGTAAGTTATCATCTAAACGCCTACCTATTCGGAAACCATTTTCAAGTTCTCCCAAAAAGCCATTATTCTCTGCCCATGTTTCCAGCATTAGTTTTATTGCCGGCATTGCTAACCTGTATATTACCGATGTAATGGTCAACGGTCTATATTGTGAGCACCAGCTCCTTTTTCATCGGGTTCTCTTTCATGCTCTCTTTTTCTTCAAATGCAACCTCGTCACTTCCTTGGGAAGCTTCGGGTGTTATTTTTCGGATGTAATTTATTGCCGCTTCTCCTTCCAGTCTATTTTCACTTTGTCTAGGGTATGTTGTTTTATTGTTGTTGACTTCCTGCCTAATAATTTTATGGGGTTCCCAAATATTCCATGTTCGGCCTTCTTTTTTTTCACGTACCTCTGACTACCAACATTCGCTTTCACGTTTTATCTTTGCTTGCAACTGTTTTTGAACCATATACTTTTTCTCCCAGTATATTTCCGAAGTACTGACTACTTCATTAGGCGACAACTGCTCCTTATTTGCCTGCCTGTCGTCTCGGGATGCTTTCTGTGGTTCAGCGACCGTTTCTCGTATCTTCTTGTTGTACCAGCTTTTCGGTTTCTTTTTTCCCTTCCAACGAACATGTTGTTTCTCATTCCGTATTTCTGCCATTTTTACACTTGGAAGCTCACCATATTCCCACTCTTTACTTGGCCATTCGCAAAGTTCTTCCTCGACACTTGTGACTATATTTGTTATTTGTTCAGCGTTCAAATTTTGACTGGCCATTTTGCACTCCTTGCTCTCTCCTTCTGAACTACATATCCCATCTTCAAGATGATGCGTTTATGGTTGCTGCCTATGCAGCTATACCTTTCCTCGTCAATGACCATTTCTCTCAACTCATCATAAATTACTTCTATCATCAGACAGTAATCAATGGTCGATTGCCGGTTTCCCACTTCCCGCGTAATCTGCCTTTCACACGATAACAAGCTTATGTTGCGCACAAAGATCTAGCATTGACTTCCCGTTGTTGACGGTATAGTCATCTAGATCCTGTATGTGGGCATTCATGTCACCTAATAGCATAATTTCAACATCATTCCCGAAACCCTTATTATCGGCGCTTATGCGTTCCCTTAACTCTTGATTCTTCTCAGTGCAATTATTTCTGGCCTGCAAATACGTTACGTCAAGCCAAGTTATTTTTCCCGCTCATTGTACCTGATGAACAAATATGCACTTGACATTTTGTATTTACTCTTTTCGAAGTGGCTGCCTGACGGATGAGCATTCCGACTCCCCCTCCCTTTCTTTCTGACTTAGCTCTGTTGCACCCTTCCCAAAGGTAATTCTCAATGACCGGCGGCTCTTCCGAGTCTGTAAAGTGCGTTTCGGTAACCGCATACACCCGTATTTGTTCTCTATTTAACTGTTCTTCAGTCTCTGCTCACTTTTCTTTTCTTCGGCCGCCCTGCATGTTGATGTAGCCTATTGCATGACGAGCTCTCTCTCTTGTTTTCCTCCTTTTTTTTATTGACGGCGATGCTATTCTAAGATTCCCCTAGGGGACCTTCATTACTACCTACTCTGAACTCCTGAGCCCCCATGGGCCCTTTAAAAAAGCAGCAGCGTGACCAGCAAGTCGCCAGCCCACTTCTCATCCAAGCCTGTGTAATTGAACAGGATCTCGTCCCGTTCAAAACCACCACAACTTCTCACTTACCTGTTTACTTCGACAACCTTTAAACCTTTCTCTCGGCACATTTTCTATATCGCATCATTAGCAGCCAGTACGGCTCTTTGTACGTGACTGTCACGTACAGGCACCTCCGGCACCGTGCACACCACGATGTGCAACTGAGGGAACAGCTCGTGCAAGTCGTTCACCCTTTTCGCCAAGCGCTGGGCTGGTCCTGTCCCTTTTTTGTTTAAGACGTCATCTGCGCACGTGGGCATTTTCCGAGAGCTTTGCTTTTGCTCGCTCCATGACACAACCCAGTGTCCGCCCTGGAAATGTCCCTACCGCCACTCTTTTATCGCCTTTCACCCTCTCCACAATTGCTACTAAGCACCTATTCAGGTTTGAGTCACCGGAGATAATCACCATTTCACTCTCTCCTAAGTCTCCCTGCTTCCCTTTGTCCTTTTACGTGTGATTAGGGCTTGACAAGGGGCATTGACCCCTGCGCTTCTGCTTTTCGTGTGGCGGCCTCGAGGTAGGTGCCGCTCTCTCGAACTACCCCCGTCCTACGATGCCCGCATCCACGTGCTTTGCTCGCCTGTCACGTCGGGGGACTGTACTCCATTGTCAATACCATTCTCGCTCACAATGGCAGCCATGTGAAGTTTTTCCTCTGCAGCTAGAAGTCTTTTTTTCACTACCTTTCGTGCATCATGCTTCACAGTTAGCTCATTCTTGAGGTCTTCGGCCTGTTTGACAAGCTCGTCCTAGAAAGCCTCCATTTTCGTCATTCTTGCATCGACATCACAGTTTGTGCCTATTGACTCGATTCTCTCTCCATTATCATCCGGCCCCTTGTCTGCCTTGAGGGACCCCCGCACACTATACGCTTTCCCAGCTTTCTTGCCATGTATTGCACCACTTTTTCGAATGCAAATACTATGATACTATAATAATACACAGCACGTGCCTTCTAGCAAACACCGATACACAAAGAATCCAAACCCTTAAAATGGCACATAGTTAATCTCACGAATGTTTTAAAAAGCAGTCAATGCAATGCATACTTATTTATTGCCCTTTAAGAGCACAAAGACACGGGTGACGGCGCGTTTCCAAAACAACTTGGCCACAGTCGACGCGATGGTACGATAACTACACAGAAGTGGCTACAACACAAGCTCTCAACCAGACCATGGGTCCATGAATACTTAGTTTAGCGCAAAACGACAGACACAAGAAAGACGACAGGACAAGGCGCTACTCTCAACTGACATCATTTTATTGCGTCACTCCTTTATAGATCGCTCAAACAAGAGGAACATGCGCAGTGAGCATGAGCACCATGCGGTGGAGCCACCAACAACCGATCCCAAGAGCGCACTCATGCGACAGAATCCAAAAAACCAAATTCAGCGCTGTACAAGGTTAAGGAAGGCACACTAATGCACTGTGACCCCAATGACTGAATGAAAAATGCTTCCGATAACTCTCGGGCGGTGGTGTCACGGCTCATCTTCAAAATCGTGGTATCACGAAACAGGGGTTTGCACTTGCATGTTTTACAATGCAGAGCCAGATTGGAACCTGTGCCTGTTGGTATGGATCGCTCATGTTCTCTAAGGCGCTCGTTAACACAGCGGCCTGACTGCCCTACATACACTTTGCCACATGATAAGGGAATCTTATAAACCACACCGACGCTGCAATTTACAGACTTCACGTGGTTCTTTTCACAATCAGGTTTTTTACTTGTTTTAGAAATACGGTTGCATAACATTGACAGTTTCTGAGGAGCGGAAAACACTACCGGAATTTGGTATCTATTGGCGACATTCTTTAGATTGTGAGCCACTCTGTGGCAATACGGCACAACTTCAGGCCTCTGCTTTTGTGTGATGCAGTTACTTTTGTGCCGCTTCCCTTTCAGTTTTTGAACCAAAACCTCTGAGACTGACGTCACCACCACACTTGGGTAACCAGCAGCCTGCAGCCTATTTAACTGTGCACTGAAACTCATGTTCGCAGAGTGATGACAAGATTTCTTTAAGGAAGATTCTAAACACATCAAAGCAATAGCGCGTTTCACAGTCTTTGAGTGCGCAGACGCGTAAGGTAAAAGTTCCTTACGTGCACGTGGCGAGTACATCCAACAGGCGTGGCCTGTTTGTAAGGATAGCTGCAAATCTAAAAACTGGAGTTTACCGTCCCTAGACAGCTCATGTGTGAAAGTTAAACCTTTGCCATTGTCATTGAACAGAGTTAAAATATCAGCTACCGTCACGGAGCATTCGTTGTTAGTCTGTTTTATCACAACAAGAAAATCGTCAACATATCTAAAATTCGAACCGAGTCATTGTTTAAGGCACTCTTAAGAGCGCGGTCTACAAACGATAAAAAAATATTACAAAGAGCAGGCGCCACACATGAACCAATACACACACCATTTTTCTGGATAAAAAGGTTATTTTCGAACTGGATAAAAGTTGCACTTAAGTAAAATTGTTGATATGTTGACGATTTTCTTGTTGTGATAAAACAGACTAACAACGAATGCTCCGTGACGGTAGCTGATATTTTAACTCTGTTCAATGACAATGGCAAAGGTTTAACTTTCACACATGAGCTGTCTAGGGACGGTAAACTCCAGTTTTTAGATTTGCAGCTATCCTTACAAACAGGCCACGCCTGTTGGATGTACTCGCCACGTGCACGTAAGGAACTTTTACCTTACGCGTCTGCGCACTCAAAGACTGTGAAACGCGCTATTGCTTTGATGTGTTTAGAATCTTCCTTAAAGAAATCTTGTCATCACTCTGCGAACATGAGTTTCAGTGCACAGTTAAATAGGCTGCAGGCTGCTGGTTACCCAAGTGTGGTGGTGACGTCAGTCTCAGAGGTTTTGGTTCAAAAACTGAAAGGGAAGCGGCACAAAAGTAACTGCATCACACAAAAGCAGAGGCCTGAAGTTGTGCCGTATTGCCACAGAGTGGCTCACAATCTAAAGAATGTCGCCAATAGATACCAAATTCCGGTAGTGTTTTCCGCTCCTCAGAAACTGTCAATGTTATGCAACCGTATTTCTAAAACAAGTAAAAAACCTGATTGTGAAAAGAACCACGTGAAGTCTGTAAATTGCAGCGTCGGTGTGGTTTATAAGATTCCCTTATCGTGTGGCAAAGTGTATGTAGGGCAGTCAGGCCGCTGTGTTAACGAGCGCCTTAGAGAACATGAGCGATCCATACCAACAGGCACAGGTTCCAATCTGGCTCTGCATTGTAAAACATGCAAGTGCAAACCCCTGTTTCGTGATACCACGATTTTGAAGATGAGCCGTGACACCACCGCCCGAGAGTTATCGGAAGCATTTTTCATTCAGTCATTGGGGTCACAGTGCATTAGTGTGCCTTCCTTAACCTTGTACAGCGCTGAATTTGGTTTTTTGGATTCTGTCGCATGAGTGCGCTCTTGGGATCGGTTGTTGGTGGCTCCACCGCATGGTGCTCATGCTCACTGCGCATGTTCCTCTTGTTTGAGCGATCTATAAAGGAGTGACGCAATAAAATGATGTCAGTTGAGAGTAGCGCCTTGTCCTGTCGTCTTTCTTGTGTCTGTCGTTTTGCGCTAAACTAAGTATTCATGGATTCGCACCAACTAGCCCGCCAACGCATTGTGCAGACCATGGGTGCTATGCAAGATGCGCCGAGTTTCTAGTTCACCCTAGTTTTACCCGAGTTTGCTCGACGGCAGTCAGTGAACCGAGACAGCGTGAAACGCGCCGAAGCTGCAGGCAAAAAGATGTGTAGACAAAAAGCCGCGTATGACAACATGAGCGCACCCTGCGCGGCACGCTGCTTCCACGTTTCAAGCGCAGAAGGCTGCACAACGAAACGCGCCAGCGCCGCGTATTGTTATCAACGGATTATCGCAACTTAGCGATACCGTGACTGTCCCGCTGTCTGCCTGCACACTTGCCGTGAGCCGCTTGCCACGCCTTTCCCGGGCGCGTCAAGGGAGTGCCTCCTCTTTCGGGCACTATCTTTCTTTCCTCCATCGAATGCGAGCACGGTACATGCGGCGCATTCTTGCACCTACACTTTCACTCAAAAAATACATTAAAATACAACAAATAAAATAACGAAAATTTTTATTTCTTTAAGTATCTGTTTTTTTGTTTTCAACGCTAGAAATTTGTGATGACAAACGGAGATCGAGCAAATTATTAAATTTTGCACTTCTTGCCGTGAGTCGCGACAGTGACGCGAAAGCTTAGAAACGGTACATTGAAGCGGGTCGCACGCACGAGGGCGTTCATACGGTGATAACTCGCCTAGGGGCGCTGCAGTGCTATTCTCAATAAAATCGGTCATGATCCATGGAGGTTCATGGCCACTCTTTCTCTATTAGGGGAATAGAAACGCAGCGCCGCGGTACGGCTGTTCATCGCAGGCGCTTCACTAGGCTATTAAGGCCCCCGCTTCACCAACTAAAAACTACACAACGGCTGTCGCTGCAAAATGGCGGTATGTTATTTTAGAGTGTGTAGTGACGCAGTTCAGTGAAAATGTACCACTTTATCTTTGTGCGCGAAGCCTCTGCGATACATTGCGAAAAGTGCGTGCTTCCCAGCAACACAATTCATCGCTTGTCATCGCTTGCCCAGTGAAGGTGCCTCTGAGCGCATGTGCGCAGTATATGAGTGTGTTGCGCAGTCGAAGGTGCTTGCGGATTACCTCTGCTGGAGCCAGCAGCGATCGCAGATGGATATTGTAATGACACCGCAGCACTCGCATTTTGGCAGGTGAGGGCTCTTGTGGGCAGTTATGAAATCAGACTTCGAACGGAGAGAGGTGTTAGAACTGTTGAATGCGCAGTGCTTGTGATGAACAAATGCCATTGCACTGGGTCTAGTAGAGCGAGCGATTCTCCGACGCTGATCGTGTTTACGACGTTGTGGCTCCGTTTCATCGCCGATGACAGAGCAGCCATCTCAAACGACTGCTGCAATACGCACTCCTCAGCATTGTCGTCCCCCTCGGCGCATCGACGGCTTGCAAGCAGCTACAGTGACGTGCCGATAATTATTTACTCTGTGCTACGCGACACAATGCAGGCAATGAAACCGTGTTGTGGGGCATTCTCAGCCCGAGAAGATGTATGCATAAGCCAGCGACAGTCAACACTTTGTTTTTGATAGTGGTGCTCAGTACATCACCGATGACAGTGCGTTGTGCGGGTTTTATGTCGGCAATCAAGATTGTTGATGCCTGTCAGCTCGGCACCGCGTCGCCGTTGCCGGGAGATAAGTTGGGCGTGGCCCAACTGTAGTGGGTGCGCGCACAAGAGTTACATGCCTCGCGCGGGGCGTGACCTCTGGTTTTGATTGACAGGCGAACTCGTGCTAAGCTCGTACATTGCGAAACCCCCTCCGAGTTCAACTCGGGAACATGACAGCGGCAGCAGCAACCTGTTTCATTGCATCCAGCGGCAGCAAGCGTCACTATGACAGTCTGGACCCGTTCACACATGACCGACGGGGAGTTTCAGCGTCGTTTTCGCCTGTCGAAGACATCAGTGTGCTGGCTGTGTGACGAGCTAGGCGAAGACTCTCGTCTGCGGAGACAGCGTGGCGGGCTTCATTCGCTCACCGTCGTAGAGCAAGTCATCTGTGCCCTCCGATTCTACGGGACTGGGAGTTTTCAGGGAAGCGTCGGCGCCGAGCGTTACATTGGACGTCATCAAACTACTGTGAGCCGCTGTGTCAGAGATGTGTCTGACGCGCTTATCGATGCGGCAGTGCGTAAGCGGTGGCTAGCTTTCCAGAATACTGCGGCTGAGCGGGCATATATAAAAGAATGCTTCCTACTTCGTGGGAACATTACGAACGTAGTCGGGTGTGTCGACGGAACGTACGTAGGAATTAAGGCGCCTTCAATGTCAGCCTTACTGTGATTAACATTGAAGCAATGTTTAGACACGCCATATTGCCAAATTTGTCACTTCTATGTAGCTGACTTAAATTTTGTGTTAGCGACTTCTCATATGCGGCTGCTTATGATACTGACATTTTCGCTGGTTGCTGACTTTTTGCCGATTGTTCTACTTGTCTGTCAGGGTGCCTTCCAAATGGCTCACTTTCTTGGGAAAGAGGTTAAATAAGTATAAACAGATAAATGGATATCATAAATTGTGTGAAGTAACCTATGAATGCTAATCTCATAAAAAACTTGGGGTTGTTCATTGTTGAAGTTACTTAGTATGCATAAGGCTGAATTTTGGTCATGCGTCATCTATCGGCCGCACTATGAAACAAGGAGGCATTGCCCAATTTGTTGTAGTGCAAGGTGTGGATGTTGCGCCAAGCTGGTTGTGTCTATGCATTTGTGGCGAAATGAAAATGCTTTGAGAATCTTAGTGTGTTGGCTTGCATGAAGAAAATAGTTCAGATTGTTTGCTCTGTTCACTGTCGATGCATGTGCCAGGGGTTCAGTGTATCTCCCTTTTTTTTGGGGGGGGCGGCGTTTTTCTGGATGAATAAATTGTATATTTTCGTCTCATAATGGGGCTCTAATTCTTAAGCAGTAGAACAATGCACATCCAATGCTCTGCAGAACTCTCTGTATGTGAAGATGTCATGAACCACCAAGGCAAAATTACATATCGGGAGAAATGTGGTGCAGATGCCAATAAAAAGTGGGTCTTTAACCCACCATGATAAAAATAAAAATTGCAGAGCAAATAGACCATTTGTACAGCTTTAGAGCAATGATTACACAAACCTTGATATGCTCAAACGAGTAAACGCTTACCGCAATGCCAAAGCAGGGTGAGCGACATGCAGCGTATATTGGCATTAAACATGTCTCGTAACCGTTGTTTTTATTGTAAGCCATCGCTGTCACACCTTTCCCTCCAGCACTCTCTTTATTTAAACGTGGCACTGTCTTTCCATTTGTGTCATGATGATAATGGTAACGGCAGCAGCAAGGCTGGTTAATGCTTGCCCCTTTGATTCCTGTGAGTTTAGTGCTAAAGAATATGGCACGTGCATACATACACCTGTGCTGCAAAATTTAACACTTGTGATTTTTTGGAGAGCTAATTTGTGTTGGGAAATTTCAAAGATGTGCACCATTGTGGCCTAATAACTAGAGCATTGGTGAGGTTGAAGACTGGGTGTATTGGTATAGAAGCTTGAAGTTTAACTGCACAACAATTCGACGGGACACAAAGAAGAGAAATACACACAGCAGAATGCTCTGCTGTGTGTGTCACTCTTCTTTGTGTGCCGTTGAATTGTTGTGCGATCCAACTTCAAATAGAGCATTGGGCTTCTTTGGTGCAAGACCGAGGAAGTGAGAGCTATTCGACAACATGCCGGTGCCTTGCCACACAATTATGGAAGTCAGAAGGCTTGCAAACAAAGCTTTTCTTTCAAATCCACCTGCGCATGTAATACAAGCACTGATTGAAAGAACCATCATACAAAAATAATAATGAAATCAATGGCCTGTGAAAAGTGTAATTTGTATATTGACACTGTTGACATAATAGGTGCCATACAGGCCTCAAGATTGTACTGGACAGAGCAGTTTGTTTCCTATGTGAAGCACAACCTCCCATTACATGCTGTGCAGATAACCAAGCTCAGTTTGTTTTGACGTGCTACACAACATTCACTGTAATCTGTTTTTGATTCTAAAGAAGTGCCAAACACCACCTCTTTTTCAAGGACGTCATGGGAATATTTGGCCAGACCTTTTTACAGCCCCTCATAATGGAAGTGTGGCCAGCCAGCTTTGCTTGGATGCCTTTATAGATTTGTGCTCCTGATCATTGTGTACTATCAAGTTGCAGAAGTCTGTGCAACTGGTGAAATGCATTACGTGTTTCTATAGTCGGATACAACTTTAGGAGGCTGCGGTATCTGCACTTTAAGGCAGGTGAACACAAGCCTGCACCAATGGGCACGCACTCTAGACTGATATCGTGCCGCCGGATAGACTAATACCTGCTCGTTGGAGAGGGACTATTTCTTTAGACGTTGAGGCAATCGGCTGCTGCGCTTTGGTCATCTGGGCGGGGCCTCTCCTGTCTTCTGAAGTTTTATCCGACTGTAAAGGATGCTGCTTTTCATACAACACAAAAGGACAAAGTGTACAATTATTTCGCCTATGAAATGGTTACATCAGAAATGTGCTACGCAAGGGCTTAAGATGTGTGAAATGTAGTACATGCAATTATACGACAATGTTAAAGAATATGTGGTATCGAAGATGCATGTAATGGCATATTTGAATCGGGGAGTGTTGCAGTCATATGCGCAGTCTATAGGTGATAGCATTATTAAGCTCCCGCTGTTTCCTGTCTTCATTGTGAATTACACACACCGTTCATCTTGCGGCTAATCAACACGCACTGTATTCTTGCACATAGAAAGAACAAACAGCACAATCACGTGTATGCTGCTTTAGTGTATCTTTTATTTACATGGTCCAAGAGTGGCACAGGTTGTCTTACGTTTTTGTCTATTTTGAAGGGACACCAAGTGCATGTTACAATTCTCCTAATATGCACAGCACAATATTTACTGCAATAATTTTATTCATGTTCTTGAATAATAAACAAAATATTAAACTGAAAGCTCCTTTATAAGGTGCCTTTTTTGGGCTCGACAGGAGAGCAGTGAGGGCAGCGATACTACTGTTGCAGAGCAGCCCTCTGGACCTCTACCACACTCTCAAGAGCACGTGCCTGGCGCTCGCTGACAGCCACCAGGCGGTTGAGTGCCTCCAGAAGCAGAATGTTTTGCTGCAAAAAAAGTGTATTGGAATGAATCAGCCGCATACAAACCATTATTTACTAAGAAAAATGCTCGTTGCACTATTAGTACTAAGTGCCCTTAACTGTGGAAGCCTTTAGTGTAGTATGCATAATAAAACAATGTGTCCTGACAACGTTGCTTTATTTTTTATAACTGAGGTTTTCTTTTTCAGAGCCAATTGTCATGTTGATTAGTGTGCCAGCAGCTGAGGTGGCCCCGCACCTTCTCGAGTCTCTACTGTCAGCACCACAAACCTATTTTTGTTCGCTGCAGAACAAATGCCTCACCCTACAATCCCGTCTTGTACGAGCTGATTGCATCCTATGCCTACAAACATCATATTTTTGTCCCATTACGCAATTTTCTACCATCCTCGGCTGTAGTTCTCTCTCCTTGACATCCATTCTGTCACGCTTATATAATCACCTGTTATGAATTGGCAACAATTAAGTGATCGAATACGTGCATGGCCTGCCTGCCGATTCCTTTTTTTTTCTTAATCTCAACTAGCATATCAGTTGCCACGGTTTACTACGCCACTGTCTTCCTGCCTTAATGCTATCTCCAACAATTTTCGTTACTTCGCTTTCTGCACAGTCCTTGACATCTCAAGCTTCTTTGTTAATCTCCAGGTTTATGTCCCATATTGCATAACCGGTAGAATGCAATGATTCTAGACTTTCTTCAAGGATATCGGTAACGTGGCGATCACGATTCGGTAATGCCTTCCATGTGCTGTCCAACCCATGAAATGTTTGTATAACTTTCCTGCTTTATATCAGTACCTTGTATTGATATTTCACCTGGGGAAATATATTCTTTCATAGATTCCGCGGGCTGATGGTCACTCATGAATTTCTGTTATCTCACGAAGTTAGTGAAGGTTACCTTTATCTTTTCCATATTTTCGCGGGCCCACGTGCATGTAAAAGCACGAACACTTATTGGTTCTCAATTCCTTTTTTAAACTTCGGGAAATTCAGTTCGCTACTACGAAAGTGACCTAATCCGTGCACTATTATTATGCTAAATATGAAATAGTAGAAATGTACGTATATGCAGTTTGTCGATGTCTCCTTCACTGTGTTGATTGCGAGATCCATCGTCGGCACCACCTCCTTGTCGCATCGTAGCTATATAGGATGTCTTCCTTTTGCCCACACTATGTAATGTTCGTGACGCTCGCAGTCACGCAGAGTGGAGGAACTCAGCGCACTCGCAGAAGCAGCGCCGGACAAGTTGTGTCTTCAGCACTGCGCCGTGAACAGTAGGTGCGCGTTGCGACCTGTAAAATCACCGAAGCTATTGGCAGTCTTACGGGGTGCACGGAAAGATTGCTGACGGAGGAACATAACTATCCAAGGAACAGTGGTCATCGTCGAGCCTGATCACTACGTCGCGCACTGCAAGCTCGTTATACGAGTTTGTTTACACTGGGCCTCTTCGATGTTTAGCCGCCATGCTCACCCGGTGAATGGATGTGATGACGCCACCACAGCGTTCCGTCGTGGTATAAGGCGAAGCGTACTAAATTACAAATTAGTCTAATGCACATTCAGTGTACATGTTGTAAGTTTTAAAATGCTTCTAAACCACGTTAAACTAACTAATAATATTGTACTAAATGCTTTTGTTTTATAACTCGCTTGTGCATGTAATGCACTCGGTGGAACGACAAACAAGTGAAAGAAGGCACAACCATTAACCGACGGCGTGATCACGTGAGCCCCAGTTTGTCGACCGCCCAGAAGGCAACGCCCAAGGAATGATAGCCAGCCAGAGTGAATCTAGATAAACCAATGAAACTGGAGGTTTGTCGAAAGATAAACTGTGTCTCGGTACCATTCGTGCTTTCATCTTGGGGTGTCGCCAGAGCTCGTGAAGATTCCGAGTTTCGCCAAACTCTGGGCATCCTGCATAGCACCCCTTGTTACACGCTCGCAGAATGTCTTCTAGTCGCACCCAAGACAGACTCGTGGGTGCAAAGCCTGTTTTCCAATCGGTCAGAAGCAAATGTCACGTTCTTGAGCTCCTCGGCGTTATCTTTTACGCGTCCTGCCGGCGCAAGCAACACAATCCCATGTTATCACTCTCGGCAATCGCTCGTCGCGTTTTCGAAAGCGTGAGTACCGAAATAAGGTTATGTTGTTGCAGGGCCATAAAAAGCGTCACAAATTTGTCCCACTAATATTCAGTACACGCAAAACTTACTCACCACGGCCGGCTTGCTTTTTTTCCTTACAGCTTCACAACCCCAGACGCAGCGACGATGCCTCAGAAGTTTCCCAAAAAGTTACGAAAGTAATAACAATAATTTTCGGGGTCATAGAATGCATCACGAACTTCTTCCAGTAAGATTCAGTACACGCGAAACTAAATGAAGCACGCAGACGAGCTGCTTTTCGCTAACTGCGCCATGCCGAGCGCGGCCCCTGTGCTTGAAAAGTAACCCGAAGAGTAGCGAAATTATTTACAATATAGTCTGGGGTCAGAGAAAGCGCCAAAACTTGTACTGGTAAGATTCAGTACACGCGAAACTGCGTCACATGGCCCAGGTGCTTTTCGTCACAAAGCCAGGTGCGGCGAGCGTGCCCAAAAGCAACCGAAATAAGTTACAACAACTCGTGGGCTCATAGAAAGCGCCGCGAACATCTCCCAGTACGAGTAATTAACTCAAATTAAATGCGCCTGGACGGCGGAGCTGTTTTTCGATAACTGCGTCACTATATAGGTTCAGTTTTGCGCAGTAAGCATAAATGTGCTTGAAGTGCGTCGCAGAATGTCAATCAAAATTCCTCTCCTTGCTGTAGTCCAGTAAATATTGCAGTGGCGCCGTGTCGAAATGCAGACGGAACACAAGAGAACATCATCATCACCACTATCATCATCATCAACATAGCTACGCCCACTGCAGGGCAAAGTCCTCTCCCATTGGCCTCGAGCTCCACCACTGGAAAAGCTGGCGCCACCGTCGGCGTGACATGCTAGGAGGGATCACGTGGACATAGCGGCCGCGTCGGCTGCTTCGGGCGCGCCGAAGAGAGCTGAAAACGAGTTTAAATTTCCCTCAAACGCTGCGGTCCTCATTTAGTGGCGAAATTTTCCCGCTTCGAGAGTCTCTTTTACAGCGCTTGAAAGCACTACAATAGGTAGTGGCTGCCTTTGAAGGCGCGCAACATGGTAGGCTACTGCTCGGTGCCGCAGGGCCGTACGCACGTAACGGAGGCCGGTGTCAGCCTTATTCACACGTAGCCCCAGGACAAGAAGCTGCGTGAAGCTTCGCTCGCGAAACATAAAACCGGCAAACAGTCATCGGCTGCAACTCGGGTATGCAGCAGGCACAGACGCGACGAAGATTTCTGCTACGGCGCCCGTCTGCGATGTTCTGAAAACGCGCACTGAGACGCTCGCCCGAGTCCGCTGCCCGACTAATGTCATGACGGTTTGGTGTATGAACTTGTCGATGCTATAGATACTGGCATGTTCAGTGGAGTGGAAAGGCAGCGGTAAGAAGCACATTTTAAAAAGCATGGCATATGGTCATGTTTGTGTTATGAATTAATGCACTGGATTACAAAAAAGGAGCAGAGGGAAATTGCACGCTGAGAGCACCGATAAACATGCAGTGCGACGCAACTTGAGAAATAGTATTGAAAGTTCAAAGAATTTAGGGACATCACAGTCCCCGTAGGCGTCGAAGTCTCTACAATGAAATTATTTTTGAACAGCTCTGATAGCGCCCACGCAACAATGGTTGCTTGTATACTGTCAAATGCTCATATTCTGTGCCCTAAAGCTCATGGCACGGTGCGAAAACGCGCGCGCGGAGAAAGCGAAACAGTGCGCGGACAAGCATGCAGACGCGCACTCGGTCGCTGCGAATCTGCGCGATCGCTGCATTGAGGCTTCGTTCTATTACACTCCATTTAGTTATACAAACACTATAAGAACATATTTCACATACTCTGCTCTCAGCGTTTGCCTACCTTTCACGCAAGAAGCCGGTTCGGGAGACTCCATCGCGGCGACCGCGCGCAGTGGCGTTCACTGTACGTATTCTGTAGAGATAGCGTCTGTAAACGATTGTGTGCTTTCAGTTTGCCCGAGATTATTATTTAGACAGTAAGAAACTTTTCTCGTTTCGAAAGTACTTACAGAAATGTCCGGGAGAGCTCGCGCGTGGTGTTTTCAGTGAGCGCTGACAGCAAAACCTATGAGGAGCGCACCACGTGATCCCTCATACTACGCCAGCGAGGCGCTTCCGATAGATGGCGACTCCGTAACTCCTCGCCGCCAATACTACTCCAAATGCCCCGGTCATGTACTTATTGTGGCTATGTTGTCCCTGCAAACTTCCTAATCTCATCCGCCCGCCTAACTTTCTGCTGCCCCCTGCTACGCTTCCCTTCCCTTGGAATCCAGTCCGTAGCCCTTAATGACCATCGGTTATCTTCCCTTCTCATTACTTGCCCTGCCCATACCCATTTCTTTTTCCTGATTTCAACTAAGATCTCATTAACTCGCGTTTGTTCCCTCACCCAATCTGCTCTCTTCTTATCCCTTAACATTACACCCATCATTCTTTGCATAGCTCGTTGCGTCGTCCTCAGTTTAAGTAAAACCCTTTTCGTAAGCCTCCAGGTTTCTGCCCCGTACGTGAGTACTGGTAACACACAGCTGTTATACACTGAGAATGGCAATCTGCTGTTCATGATCCGAGAATGTCTGCCAAACGCACCCCAGCCCATTCTTATTCTTCTGAATATTTCAGTCTCATGATCTGGATCCGCGGTCACTACCTGCCCTAAGTAGATGTATTCCCTTACCACTTCCAGTGCCTCGCTACCTATCGTAAACTGCTGTTCTCTTCCGAAACTGTTAAACATTACTGTAGTTTTCTGCAGATTAATTTTTAAACCCACTCTTTTGCTTTGCCTCTCCAGGTCAGTGAGCATGCATTGCAATTGGTCCCCTGAGTTACTAAGCAAGGTAATATCATCAGCGAATCGCAAGTTACTAAGGTATTCTCCCTTAACCCTTATCCCCAATTCTTCCCACTCCAGGTCTCTGAATACCTGCTGTAAACACGCTGTGAATAGCATTGGAGAGATCGTATCTCCCTGCTTGACGCCTTTCTTTATTGCTTCAAAACTAAGGTTCTCTTCCTTAGTCAAAGCCGGATACCTGTTCTGTAGCTTGATCCGGAATCCCTCTATTTTCCCTCTTACCGCTAACTCATTGATCGGCTTCTTATATACCAGTTTCTTCCATTCACTCCTCAAGTCTAGGCTAATTCGAGTTCTTACCATTCTATGGTTACTGCAGCGCACCTTGCCGAGCACGTCGACATCTTTTATGATGCCAAGGTTAGCGCAGAGTAGAAAGTCCATTTCATTTCTAGCCTCGCCATTCGGGCTCCTCCACGTCGACTTCCGGCTATCCCGCTAGCGGAAAAAGGTATTCATTATCCGCCTATTATTCTGTTCTGCAAAATCTACTAATAACTCTCCTCTGCTATTCCTATAGCCTATGCCATATTCCCCCACTGACTTGTCCCCAGCCTGCTTCTTGCCTACCCTGGCATTGAAGTCACCCATCTGTATAGTGTATTTTGTTTTGACTTTACCCATCGCAAATTCCACGTCTGCATAAAAGCTTTCGACTTCCTGGTCACTATGAGTGGTTGTAGGGGCGTAGACCTGTACGGCCTTCAATTTGTACCTCTTATTAGGTTTCACAACAAGACCTGCCACCCTCTCGTTAATGCTTTAGAATTCCTGTATGTCACCAGCTATATCCTCATTAATCAGGAATGTGACTCCTAGTTTTCGTCTCTCCGCTAAGCCCCGGTAGCAAAGGACGTGCCCGCTTTTTAGCACTGTATATTCTTCTTTTGGCTTCCTAACTTCATTGAGCCCTATTATATCGCATTTGCTGCCCTCTAATTCCTCCAATAGCACTGCTAGACACGCCTCACAATATAACGTTCTAGCGGTAAACGTTGCCAGGTTCAGATTCCAATGGCAGCCTGTTCGGACCCAGGTATTCTTAGTACCCTCTGCTGCGTCACAGGTCGGACCGCCGCTGAGGTTAGTTGCTTCGCAGCTGCTGGGGACTGAGAGCCGGGGTTTTATTGTTGTATTCATATAGGCCACAAGAGAACACCGGGAGCCAAAAAAAAAACGGGCTACATCCAAAACAGACGGGTCGCCGAAACGAGAGCTTCACTGCGCAGCCGGCCACGCTCGCTCCTGCCAGTACAATGTCTCGCGCATGACGTATGCACGCGCGTCTGGCGTGCCCCTAGCTTGATGCTAGGCAACGCAAGAAAAATAAATCTGTAAGTATAAGTTCATTTTCACGCAAAACTTTTTTAGTTTTAGTGGGAAAGAATAAAAAAAATGAAACGTTGTCTATAAGTTCATTTCGCATCCTTTTGTCTGATGCTCTTGTCAACGAACGGATGGAGTTGACACTATGCGTGACGTCTTTCCTGTTGCCAGTTTTTGCCGAGTGTCCCCTCTTGTTGAATTTCTTTCGCTATGGGGATCGCTCGAGCAGCGACCGAAATTAGGAGCAGCGTCACGTTACGTCATCACCGTCAGTCGAGAGGGAAACATCAGATAGCTTCTCTCTCTCTCTCTTCTGCTGTTCCTTGAGCAGCTGTCCCTCCCATCTAGCAACTTGCAGATTTTCGTTATTTCTTTATGCTCACATAATCAAGTACTGGTGACACCGCACGTGTCGTTACATCCGTTACTGTGTGAGTGGCCGCAATCAGTTGGAAGGTTCTCGTGTGAGCTTCAACCCTTGGTAGAAATAGCCACCTTGCGTGGCATTTTTTTTTATCTTTCAGGAATGAAATTGCGCTAGCTTCCGTTTCCTTCAAGCACTTCCACGAAGAGCTGGCACTCTTCTCAGTAATGATGGTGCCAAAGTTCTCATTTTTCTCTAATTACTCGTTCGCACAGCAAACTACCGTGCCTATTAGCTGGGTGCGGTCAGCACATGTAAAGCTCCCTAGGTATTCGAAATTAACGCAAAAGCAATATGTGCGTGATCGTCAGAAAAATGCGGCTACGGCGGCAGCATCCAGAAAAAAAATCGGCACTGAAAATCGTTTGACATAGTCGGTCATAGGGTTGCAAAATGGCTTTCCCTGTCCTGTGGTTAGGTGGGGTCCTACATATATTTCGCTATAAGGGAAAACAACACACACGCATTTTCATTAGCACAAGGGGGAATGGAGGAAAAAAATGAAGTGAGTCACGGTCTCTGCCGCTCTAGTTCGTGGGGTACCAGAGTGGTGCAACGGTTACTTAATATTCATAATTGGGACGGCTTAAGTCAATTAATTAAATATCAGTTACAGATCTATACCACGTGCAATCAGCACTTTCGCATTAACAGCACGAAAGCAGTGTCAAGTGCCCCCGTACTACGCAATTTCTCCGTGCTTTTCTTCACTCCCTTAGCTACCCTTGCCCCATGACCCGGTTCAGGTGTCCACGAAAACGAGGGTGACATCCACTACGCCTTCCCTTTGATGCAACTGCGCTGTTATACTACTATCAACTGTTTCACTGTTTAACACTGCCATTCGTTTACACTATTTGCCTGCAGTGGGAAAAGTTGCCTTTAAAGAGTGAAAAGAATTAAGGCATACCATTTGTGCATATCTTATTCATTGCAAAAACAGTTATTCTCGGCATTTTGCACTTGCCCATAACATGGAACCTAAGGTGTGATGATACTGCGCCCTTCAGAAATGTGTGGACATGCCTTTAGTACTTGATAGGGTACTCTCCTTTTCTTTGCAGATATTCAATTCTTCTGGGCAATGATGCGTACAGCGATTCTGCAATTACCGGGTCCTTTCTGCTTTCACTGCTTGCCACAATGTTTCAGGATTCCCTGTTTCCGGATGCATGCAAGATAGACTAGCTTTCCTAATGCCCCAAATGTTTTCAGTTATATTAAGGTCTGGACTCCGCGGTGGCCACTTCAGATGTGCGATGACACTGCTGTTCAGGTGCTCCAGCACAACAGATGCTGTGTGTGCGGGGCACCCGTCGTGCTGAAAATAAAAGCAGCCATCTGGAAAGGGTCCATTAATTGCATACGGAAGGAGAATGGTGTCACAAATTTATTAGTAGGCTTCAGCTGTCAGCCTCCCTGGAATGCGGTACAGTTGGCCAAGAACTACGTAGCTCATGGCACCCCACACATTTACGGAGACACGTCCTCTGGCAGCGAAGTTCCCGACGCTGTTCTCGTCGTAACTGCCAGAAAGAAAACGAAGTAAATTTTAAAATGCTCAAAAAGTATGCCCCTGTCTGTCATTCCGGGAACCGGCGACCCTCAAGTCGCGAAGGCGCTGATTCCAACAAGTGGAGAACGTGGACTCGTCACTGAATATCACTTGCTGCCATTGCTGGGTTGTCCAGTTTTTCTGACGGTTAGCGAATTGTAACCGTTTCTGAAGGTGAGCTGCCGTAATAACGGGCTTTCTCGCGGCGACATGACTCTTCAGTCAAGCCTCATGAAGTCGCATTCGGATAGTGGGCAGACTGACGTCAATATCGAGCTGCTCGGCAATCTTATTTTTCTGTTATGAAGGGGTCTACAGCGACTGCAGCTACGAGAAGGTGGTCTTCGTCTTCAGTCGTTTTCCTGGGCCAGCGAGCGTGAGGGGCATCCACTACACGGTTCTCTCTAAAATAACCTTTCAAGATACGATTTATAGTTTTTTTGTGGACAGCTCACTATGGCAGCAATTTTTCTTTGAGACATTCGCGCATTCCCAAGACCGATTATCTCCCTCCTTTTGTGCCCCGTTAACCGCCATGGCATCTTTGAGCGCTACTGAACGCGCGACCAAAATAAACAGCATTTATATGTTACGAAGAGAGACTAATAATTCCGCGATGGTCCGCCAGAAGCTGCGCAGTAACGCGTGTTGGTTTTTCTTTTCTTTCTATAAATCACCGATCCGTCACATGCGGGCTTTAGAAGACAGTGAAAGTGTTATCAAAAGCTGTGAGGGCAGGAAAACGTGACCTAGCTATACCGGTAACGATATTAAATAGAAAAAAATATGCAATAAAAATAAAGCGGAGTCAACACAAAAATATTGGTGATGGGATAGCAGTGCTTCATCGAACAGCCGAAGGGCAAGAGAAGGTACCGCAGAAGTGTCCCAAAAAGTAACGAAATTATTTACAATAATTGTCCGGGTCAGAGAAAGCCACATGAACTTGCCCCAGGAAGATTACGTACGCACAAAACTAACTGCGCCACGTGGTGGTGCTGCTTTTCGCTAACTACGTCACAATGCCAGGCACGGCGAGCGTGCCTAAAACTACCCGAATTATTTACACTAACGTGGGACCCATAGAAAGTGCCGCAAACAGGTCCCAGTATGAGTTATTAACTCAAATTACCTGCGTCAGGACGGCTGAGCTGTTTTTAGCTAACTGCGTCACAAGTCTATATACTGTTGCATAAGCCTAAATGGCTTGAAATGCATCGCAGACTCTCAAACAAAATTTCTCACTTTGGTGTTGTCCAGTAGTGCAGTGGTGCCGTTTAGAAGTTAAGAAAGAACGAAAGAATACAACGCTACATCCAAACTAAATCTTTAAAAAAAAATAAAAAATACAGAAAGAGGTGGGTTGCCGAACAGGCGAACTTCACATGCGCAGCCGACCTCGCTCGCATCGCCTGCGTGTCTGGCGCATGACGGATGCATTTGGCTCGTCTGGCTTGCTGTCAGCTTGTTGCCAGGTAACGCAAGAAAAATAAGACACGAAGTACAAGTTTATTTATATGCAAATTGTTTAATTTTAGCGGGAAGGAATAAAAAAAATAAAACAGTTTCTGTTAACTTCATTTCAGCTTCTTCATTTCCCGTGCTCGCGGCAGCTAACGGACGGCATTAATACTAGCCGTGACGTATTTTATGTTTCCTGTTTTCGCCGAGTGTCTCCTCTAGTTGAATTCCTTTCTCTATGAGGCATCCTGTAAGACAGCGCAGTGGGTGGCTTTGAAACCGGTCGGGGCACAGAATGGTATTGGCATGTTCAACAATAGAATGAATGTTTTTGAAACACGTGAGCCGACGCTTACGTTTCCCTTTCCACGTCATGATCCTTGTTTAGTCGTCAGTCTCAGATCACCGGCGACTGCGTTTTCGGTGCTCGTACGGTGACATTCCTATTGGCATCGATTGCGTCATTCGTTTGCCTGTACGTATAGGCCTGTTTGATTTCCTGATCGCCATGTGAGGCCGAGAAAAATGTTTAATAAACCGAGATTGACATAAAATACATGTCTTCTTTAGATCGCTGCTCCGGGCGATCTTTTGCCTCACTCGATTTCGCCGCCGACGCTTCATGGGCTTTATCGCCTCTCTGCCCTCCCGCTGGCAGCCAGTGCAGGCTCCTTTAAATTCAGCATCCAGTGAAGTTGTGCGCCTGGGAGATGCCTTCACATGGCATGGCGTTGCCAGGCTAACCGGAACAATTCATTCTGACATGCAACTCGTGGCGAGCGAATTCCATTCGTATTATTTAATTACGTTTAGACAGCGTAACCCCAGTCACTGTCTTGCTATAGCACTGCTACGGATGATAATAATGCACCAGAAGTTCACTTGGAGGCTGCCGTACTAGAAGAATACGGATTTATGTCTATCTTAACGCGCCCCTAAATATTAGGTTGCCATTTCGGTTTCTTCAAAATGTGGCCGCAGTAGGAGGGATCCAACGAAATGTTTTGGCATTTCAGTGGCGTGAACATAATTGGCGCACTTAACAATCGTCTCTTTGTATTAATCACTTTGAGCACGCTTTGAAGGCTCGTCAAAACGTCTAAGCAGGGCCACGAAAGAGCGAGCTATTCGAATGCCGGGACGAGTCATGCTCGCAGACCCTATTGAATTGCAGCGTTAAAGCGTAACTTCAGATATGGCGTTGTGCCGTCCGAAAAAAAAAAACACTTTTTGTCTGTCTCCAACACTTGTAATATTGCTACTTCAGAACAGAAAAAAAAAGAAAAGAAAAAAAGCCCTGTTCTTTCACGCCGAGAACCTGTCTCGCGGCGTACATTTGTCGCACGAGAAAGCGAATAATTTTATTCGCCTGAGGTCACAAAGCGAAAGTCGCGCGATTTCAGTTCATCTAAGCTAGCAAGCGCATGCAGTTTAAATGCTATAGCACAACGCGGGCATACCGGTCGGTCCCTCCGTGCCAGTGTTGACTCAACTTGCCGTGAGAGGCGCTGATAGTTCGCGCCTCCCGCGGGCAGCCTGGGCAGTGTCAAGAGCTCCCATGACCCTACAGTATACGTATAGACCACTTGGCAGTAAGTTGATCCTGTGAGACGACAATACGATGGTAGGCTTTTTTTTTCCTAACAGCGAGGGTTAAGCGGAGACCAAGGGGATAACTTGACACCAATGGCACGATGTTGGCGGGACAATGAAAACGGCGTTGGGAAGTACATTATGGAAGGTTAGTAAGCTAGCTCGTTAATTGATTCAATGGTGTGACCGGCTGCGCAAAATGCGGACTGCCGCAGCGAATGCGGACCACTGATACCCAGTAAATATCCATGGGTTATGTTCACAGGACGTTTAGCATTAGCGTAGATAAACAAAAAAATTATAGGGTTTTACGTGCGAAAACCACTTTCTGATTATGAGGCACGCCGTAGTGGAGGACTCCGGAAATTTCGACCACCTGGGGTTCGTTAACGTGCACCTAAATCTAAGTACACGGGTGTTTTCGCATTTCGCCCCCATCGAAATGCGGCCGCCATGGCCGGGATTCGATCCCGCGACCTCGTGCTCAGCAGCCTAAGGGCCGATTTACGCTCAAACCGCCCATCGCCGCACGCCGCACCGCATGCATGCGGATCGTGACAAACGGGCGATCGGCGCGATCGGTCACAAAAATGCATTTACGCTGAAACCGCAAGATGCGGTGCGGTTCACATGCGCCCTCTGGTTGACCAAATAGGTAACCTGCAACTGGCAACATGCATCAGCGAGTTGGCAGCCTCGTGTGCTGGCGACCAGCAATATTTCGCATCGTGCCAGGATATTGTTATTACGTTTGCTGTGTTATTAGTTATTTTTTTATTAGTTAGCTCGAGCGGTTCGAATGCGCCTGCATCCGCACTTCGGTTTGGGGACGCGACTCTGTTGAAAGCTCGCAAACATTCGGCAGTGCGCAGAGCAACACTGTTCGAAGTCGGCAACTATCGCCAGCAGCAGACGACACTGTCATATTTTTGTCGATGTAGGTGGAAGCTTCCGCGTCATGGTGAAAACGCAACTCTTGCACTGTCATATTCTGTGCTGCATGTGTGGCATTGACGTGGTGAGCCACCTTTGGAACACTGTGCAGTCGTCTTACCTGTGCCGCTTATTTTATTATTTATTTATTGCTACCGCATAATCTTGCGACGACATACGTCACTATGTGCTCGGTTGTGTACGGTGCGATGGTGCACTTTTTGTAGCTGTGCTAGCGAAAGGTTGTGTTGTGGAGAAGCGACGTACCATCGCTCCTCGGCTGGACGAAGCACCAGCGCGGAGAAGCGGGAAGCGACCCCATGCCGAGTCGAGTGCTGCGAATCCTCCGTAGCCCTCAGCGTCTCGGCTACCGGACAGAGACCGAGAGTTTGCCCCCTCGAACACCTGCAGCTCTCGCCTGCGTCTTTTGTAGAAAATAAGCGCAGTCTGTTTTCTGCCACCAAGCGATGCGCACTCCTTTCACGGACGTGGCCAGACCCCGTACGTAACACTGCAGGCGATGAGGCAGGAGTTGCGAAGCGGATCTATAAGTTTTCGAAGTCCATGGCTGCAGGACGAATGCACGGCGCTGTAGAGCCTTTCTCGGCCAAATCATGGGAATCGTGGATCCAGCGCCTCGACTTTTACTTCGTGGCGAGCGACGTCAGCGAGGAAGCGGGCACTTCTCCTCATGCTTTGTGGAGCCGACACTTTCGAACACCGTGTGCGCGCTGATAGCGCCGATGTCAACTTAAATGATTTAGTGACACTTCTTAGGCGGCACTTCGACACCAGGACATCCGAGCTTTAGAGCCGGTACGTGTTTCAAAGACTCGACCAACGGCCAGACGAGTCGATCAGCAGCTACGCTGCGGCCCTCGGAACCTTGACAGCCGACTGCAACTTCGGAGCGCTGCCGTCGGCTACAATATCGGCGACGTCACCTGACACCCAAACGACCGCTTCAGCGGCGAACCCAACTATGCCGCCCCAAGATGTGATGCTGCGGGACAGGTTCGTCCGCGGCGTGTGGGACGAACATCTTTCGCAGACACTGTTCGCAGAAAAAGCCTGACATTTCAATGCGCTGTGGACTTAGCCTTGTCAGCGGAAAGTGCGTCAAGGCATCAGCGATATATCAAGGGAGTGGCAAACTCGGAGGAAATTAACAGGACGTCGCAAATCAAGCCAGGAGGCAAGCATACGTCAGCGTGACATTGCTATCGATGCGACGGCTTGCACGACCGTGAAACATGCAAATTCAAGACAGCCGAGTGCCGTTTCTGCTCCAAGGAAGGTCACGTCGAGCATGCCTGCATCTCAAAGAAAAAGAAAAATTCGGAACCACGCTCCGACAACTAGCGGCTACGGGCACACACTGTCAAACCACCACCTGTCAGCACTTCCTGCTGCAAGCTGCACACAGATAGTGTATGTACACACTGCCCCAAGCTTTGCTCGTGGACTTGATAGTGGAGGGAAAGCCAGTCCAGTTTGAGGTGGACACAGGTACAGCATGCTCCCTGATAAGCGAGGACACGGATTACAGAAGGTGGAAGGAAAACACTCCGTGGCTTTCATGCGAGCCGCTCGATTTGTGCACATGGTCAGGTAAACAATTACACGTCCTGGGCTCCGCACAAGTTCATGTGATGTTGAGATCAAAGGACTATCTGCTGCCATTGTTGGTTATGATGGGCACCGGGTGCAACCTCCTAGGAAGAGATTGGTTTTTGGCACTTCAAATTCAGGTGAACGGGATCAACCACGTTGAAGAGCCAGCACTAGAAATTACAGAGGTCGTGGGATGACACCCAGATGTCTTCAAGGAAGACATTGGAAGCTATACAGGTCCTTTAGTTCACATGGAACTCGAAGACAGTGCGACAGCAATGTTTTGCAAGGCTCGTCTGATTTCTGTGGCGCTGCAGGCGCTTATGGAACATAAGCTTGACCATCTACAGCACCGAGGCATCTTAAAACCAACGCAGCATACCAAATGGGCAAACCCATCGGTACGTCTTCAGAAGACCGACGGTACACTCAATGTCTGTGGTGACTACGGGAGTACTGTTGAAACTGTTACTGTTAATGCAGCAGCGAAGAAGGCTCTTACCCGCTACCAACTACAGATGAAGTGTTTGCAAACCTACATGGTGGAACCCTCTTCTCAATGTTGGATCTTTATCAAGCATATCAACAACTGAAAGTTGATGAAAAAACAGCAGCACTGCTCATAGTGAACACCACAAAACGACTATTCAGGGTGGAATGCCTCCCATTCTGAATTTCTGCTGCACCAGTTATCTTCCAGTGCCTGAGGGAGACAAAGATACCTGGAATTCCAGGGGCGAGTGTTCACCTTGACGACATCATTGTCAACGGGAATAGTGCAAATGAGCACGCACAGCGTCTAAATCAGGTTCTGTCGAGCCTGAGAAAGGCTTACGCCTCAAGAAAGAAAAGTGCAGGTTTGGCATTGCGTCAGTTTAGTTTCTGAGACATCAAATTGATGGCAATGGTGTTTGCAACACTGAGAAAAAGGTTGAGGCTATACTTCATGCACCCAAACCATCTGACAAGACATCCCTAAGGGCTTTTCTGGGCCTTATTTCATTTGACGACTGCATTTTGGAGAACAGAACAATGGTCGTGGTGGAATTGTATAGGCTCCTAGAGAAAAACACGCCCTGGAAGTGAAAGAGCAAGCATCAAGCCAATTTCGAGGCACTTAAGGAGATGATTCATGCATCTACAGTGCTCGCTCTCTACGATGGGACGAAGCCCCTTCTTTTGTCTGTGGACGCATCGCCGTACGGCATTGATGCCATCCTCGCTCGGGAAGATGCTATTTGCCGAGAAGCGCCCATTGCATTCAGTTCATGAACACTGGGAAGTGCCGAAAAGATCGAGCTACTTCCAGCTCAACAAAGAAAGTGCAGCAGTAATCTACAGCATCAGTCATTTTCATAAGTACATAGCTTACCGGCATGTGACCATAACAGATCGCCAGGCATTGATTGGATTCGTGAGTGAAACAAAGCAAGTACCCCAGGTCTTTTCATCAAGGATTACGCGATGGTGCCTTAAACTAGCAACGTATGATTACAAGTTGCTGTACAGGCCTGGCCTACTGCACCAAAATGTGGGCACTCTAAGCTGACTTCCACTGCCGGCACAAGATTAACCTTATCCCCCAAGAGACGTGTTCATGTTGGCTACCATGCCCAGCTTCGGGCTTTCACCGCGTCAACTAGCACGAATGACTCGAGAGGACTCAGTTCTGTCCCAAGTGCTGGAGGCTGTTTCAAATGGTTAAGTTCATAAACTGCTGAAATAACAGTTTTCATCGTGCCGGAAACTGGAGACTGAGCTTTCAGCGCAGGAAGGGTGCCTTGTTAGAGGCTTCCGGATGGAAACTCCAACAAAGGCGAGAAACTACCTTCTTAAACTCGCACCTGCAAACCACCATATAATTGTGGTCATGAAGGCATGTGCACGAAGGTACTTTTGTTGGGCAGGCATGCATAACGGGCCATCCTTCGTTTCAGTAGAAGTTGAGAGCTTCCTAAAGAAGAATGGGATGATCCATGTAACAAGCACACCGTACCACCCTACAACAAATGGCAAAGCAGAAAGGATGGCTTTTGAAACAAAACGAGCATTAGCCAAAAACAAGGACAAAACATCCGCGTGTAGACTGGCCCACTTTTTCTAAAGCAACACACCACCATCTGCACATCAACGGGTGAAATGCCAGCTGCACTTGTGTTCGGGCGTGAGCTGGATACAGCTCTCACGTGCATTCAGCCCCAAGCAAAAGCGAACAAAATCCATACCAACTGCAACAGGGACACAAAGTCGAGAGTACTCGCTGTTGGACAAGCAGTTTTCTTTTGAAACTTCGGAGGGAATCCGATCTGGACAGAGGGAACGGTTCTCGAAGAGCTAGGCCACAGATCATGGCTCATTAAAGGCCCCAACAGGTTAGTGCGATGACAATGTGACCATATCAAGCCTGGTATCAAGCCTGGTATACACAGGATAAGGGCTGTACGCTAACCGCGAGCAGTGTCCCGCTCCCATTTATGCTTGGGATAAAAGCAGATAACTCCACGTCATCCGAGGCCACTCTCTCAGGAATGCTGGAGCCTTCGCAATCATCGGTGACCAAACCAGAGATTGGCACTGCCCCTGAGACTGTGCCAAACACAACTGCAGAGTCATGCCCGCAGCGGGAACGACACCCTCCGGATCACTACGGCAACTCCATCTGAGAAGGGAGGCAAGTGTTGTGTACAAGCGAAGCACCACCACTGCTCGGCTGGATAAGGCACCAGTGCAGACGAAACAGGAAGCGACCCCGCTCCGAGTCGAGTTCCAAGAATGCTCCATCACCCCCAACGTCTCGGCCACTAGACAGGGACCGAGAGTTTGCCCCCTCGAACACATGTGGCTCTCATCTGCATCCGTTGTAGAAAATAAACTCGGTCTGTTTTCTGCCACCAACCAATGCGCATTCCTTTCACGGATGGGGCCAGACCCTGTATGTAACAGCTTGGAAGAACGCGCATACACGAACACACAGGTGTATCTAAGCCAATGAGCAAGGGATCTGTCACAGCAACAGCGTAGCATGCTGAAGCGCCGCAGCATTATCTATTAACATACTCCTATACAGATGGTTCTATTATCACGGAATACAGCTGTGTTGATTGACAAGTCACTTCGTCACCGAGCACGCATGTGAATCATCAACAGTGGCTTGTTGATTTAGTTGCACTTTGCTGCTGAGGTCTCTTTAGTAGCTGTCAAGTTAATAGTGAGCCTACAATTGCTTACATGATGTAATACGGCATCGCACTTCTGAACAATGATGTTACACCGAATGAACGTACAGGAGCACACAGAGCTAGCATTTGTTCATTCTATGTTACGTCATTATTTCAAAGTGCACTGCCATGTTAAGTCATGACTAAACAACTAGCCATCAGCATGTCTTGAGCAATTGATTACAATTATGACATACATAAAAGTGATATGTACATATCACAGTTACTTCGTCAGGCAGAGATGCTTGTCAGATATGTTTTCAAGAGAAGAATGTTTGCATGAAAACAAATAATTCATATTGCTGAAAAGACACCACATATAGGCGTGAATTCACCTAATGTTTACATTTCTTGTTGGTGCTAAAAATGTCCCTGCCAATAGAAGTAGTGTTATGTCATTCATGCCTTAAGAGATGACGGAGCTTTACAGGGCACACAAGGCAGCAATGCCCATGCATAAAGGCCTGGGTGGCCAATCTGCTGCCCCTTCACTATTTATCCATACTTCTATCAGCATTTAAACAATGTACAGCCTGTGGTCAAAGTGAATACAGGCATGCTTGCTCTCTCAGCAATGGCGACAATCAAGGGTGATTGCCTTGAGACCGTTTGCTGCTGTCAACATCATTTATGCATGCATTCTCTATTTATTCTTTTCCCTAGATAAAAAGAAGCTTGCACAGTCAGTGAGCTATAGCAAAGTAATGTTATTTGATTGCTTAGGGCTTGGCCCAAATGTCATTCATGTAGTGACAACCTAGCTAGCTAATGCACAGCCACATTAAAAAGAAAGAGAAATGCATAGGCTAACAAACAGGTGCACAGTACGTGTGCTTCATCTCAAAGCAAAGCAAGATTATCAAGCGACTATAGAGATCTAGATTAAGGGGACGCAAGCATTGAGGCCCCCTAGTACTTCGAGCTTCAACGATAATTGCATCCCCCTGATCTAAACCTCTCTAATAAGCTTTGCAATGAGTGCAGTGATCTTGCATGCAAAATGGTTGACGTAGTAAGTCGTTTTATATTTGCCTTTCTGAATCAGTATCAGCTTAAACAGGTACATGACAATGAAATGAAATGCTGGCTCATATGGTGCACAAGACACAAGTAGGGGAGAACATTTGCCATGCCTGCTGTAACACCGATTCCAACATGCAGTAGCTTGTAGGCAATGAATGCATGTTCATTGTGTCAGGGCAACTTGCACCTACCCCTAATGAAAGAACAGAATGTCTGCATTGTAGACATTAGTTAATTAGCAGCATGTGCGGGGCAGCACAAGACAGGAAGGGAATGTTTGTTGCCATTTTTTTATTTTCATAACCAACAGACAGTTTCTTGGGTGGAGCTTTATGATGAATTCATATTATGTTCTGTGTAAATCTGTAATGTGGGAATGTTCTATTATGCAATCACTTCATAAGTAATCAAATGAATGCAGAAAGCCCCATAAACACTGTGAAACGGAACGCAGAAATTTCCAGTTAAGAAGCCATAGTGACTCGCACTCTGTGCTTAACTTAAAATAGAGAAAAATGCGTAGTGGCACATTGGGTGCACATTCTCATCTGTCATACAAATCCATATACTACAAGCAATATTTCACTCATTCTCGTATTGCTTACAGTTGCACGAACCTTACTGCAGCATCCTCTGTGGAGTAAAATAACCTTGCAAGTCACAGCTACTTGTTCACTCTATTAACATATATTAGCCCCCAGGCTCTCCTGTATTCCTTCACGCATGCTACAATAGCATGGCTGTTCTCAATCACCTCTTTCCATTGCACTGAAATGAACATGGCATATATTTCATACCAAAATATTCTCTGAAGCATAACTGTTTATCATTCTTTAAGCCTCTGAGAAGTAAGGATGGATGTTCAGCCTTGCTGTTGTGGCATTTCATAGGTTCTAACCCACCGTCATATTTCTAAACAAACAATGATGAAATTATATAATCAAGCCATACCATCAGTACAACTGAGGTATTGCTTCCCCAGGGAGTCTCACTGCCACCTCCCCAATTTCGTAATTACTTAGACATGTTAACAACCTAGACATGCTGAATTTAACTTCACAGCCTGTGTTTTAACATGACGAATAAACCAGATTAACCCAACAGCCCTTGTATCATTCTCTTAATCACTTGAAATACTAACTAGCACAAGGAGAAGAAAAGGGGTTAACCGAGGGGCCCGATTTTTATTAGTCATATCATAAGAAGCCAACAAACACTGACACCAAGGACAACATAGGGGAAATTACTTGTGCTTAATTTCATTTATTAAGCACAAGTAATTTCCCCTATGTTGTCCTTGGTGTCAGTGTTTGTTGGCTTCTTATGATATAACTAGCACAAGGTATTATAGTCATATTATATTCTGTTTGTATGTTTGGTGAATTGCACGAATAATTTTTGTCGCCCTTACAGCCTAGCTCATGCTGCCTTTCTTTATAACAATTAAGCAACAACCTTGCTTGGTGCATTGCTGTGAGAACTATAGCTAGCTTCCCAGTAGCACTGCACATATACCCTCAGACTACATCATAGACATGCTTCTGTACATACTAGAGGCTGGCCACAATCAGCATAATTTTGAAATCCAGATGAACAGGGTGCGAATTCATGTGTATCAAATAAATGTCTGTTCCATTGAGAGGCTGTGTATTTGTGTGCAACATAGTTATTAATTCACTATACTTATGGTAGAAGAACAGAATACACAGAACAACAAAATAAAGTTCTCTCTGAAAAGCTGCTTTTTGCCACTATTATATGCAGCAAAGTAAGGCTTTAGAAAGCACAAATATGGCTTAGAACGACAGAAAGCTGAGCTAGTTGATAAGGATTCATTATGCAAAAAAGAGGTGAGGTGTGCAGACAGGAAACAAGAGTAGAGTAGACCGCTTCTCTACTCTTGTGTCCTGTCTGCATGCCTCACCTCTTTTTTGCATCACAAATATATTGGCTTGGGCGCCTCTTGATGCATTGTGAGGTGGGCGAATGTTAATTTTTTTCAAACAGAAATTGAACAAAAATAGTAAGTGTCAACTATTGAATAGGGACACGACGACATGAGTACTTGTAGTAGCAATATTTATTTCCGTATATTTAGGTACTACGTCTTAACCAACCACCGCCAACAAACCTCCCAGACATTGCGTGCTACTCTGGCACCATCTCATAGCTACCGTCACTGCACTTCGCTTTTATTCACACACTTTTGCCATACACTCCTCTCCTTTCTGCCTCATGGTTATGCTGCACCTTCCTCTCCACTTTCCTCCTCATGCCTCTTCTCACTTGCCCATTTTTTAATCTCCCACTGCGCCTTCGCTCTCATCTTTTGCTGAACTCGTTCGCTCAGTTTAACCGAGCGAACGAGTGGTCCTCACAGCACGACAAAAGCTAAAGGGAAAGTGCTCAAAAGTAAATGAAATGACCAGCGAAAGGAATACCTTGAATGCATGCACTATAAGCCATGTTAAAGGATTGACTGAATGCACGATAGACGTGGTCTACAAGATACCTTTGACACGTGGGGCTGATTACATGGGCCAAACAGGCAGGTGCATAAATGATTGACTGTGCGACCACCTATACAACTGCAGTCTGATACAAGCACCCAGAGACCTTGCCATACACTGCGCTTCATGCCGTATCTTCCACAGGAAGGAGATCTTGCTCAAATGTAGTAACTCAAAGAAAAAGAAGTCATGGAAGCCTACAACATCAAGATGACCCCATGTGCCATCTATATCACTCAGCAAAGAGTGCATGTACTGACAGGAGGGAAAGCAGACACCGAGCAGACGGTGCGGTGCAATGAAGACACCTTGAGGGGCATTCAGCCTTCCTATTAACTAAGGAGCCCTGCAGCTTCCCCAGTGCGGTAAGGAACTACTGAGATGGAGTACAGCTCACAGAACACATTTACAAAAGGTGACCACCAAATCGAATAGGGCACTATTCTATGCATAATTACAAACTTGCAAATATTCACACATCCTTATGTACTACAACAGCTTAAAATAATGGTTTCGACACTTACATACACACTACATGCTCCAGCAGCCAACAGAATATCATATATTGACAAAAGGGTGTTTAACTGGGCTACTTGGTTATTCTTCGAGGATTGTAGCAGCAGAAATTAAGGAACATCCATGGACACAGAAGGAACGACTAGACGAGTACGCAGCTGCACTGTCAACTGATCTCTTGTATGAAATCCCCACTATTATTTATTTCATCGCCATATCTCTTCTCTTATACATCTGAGGCTCTCTCAAAAAGGTGACTTGCTTTCTTGTCAAGGCCACTGACAGTGTGCTTACACATTACGCTCCTGTTTTACTTATCTCGAATGCCTCAAGGATCTCCCGAGTTAGCCTATCGTCATTCCTTTTCAGGACTTGTACTTCATGAAATTACGAGTTACGACAAGAAAAGTTTGCCAAAGTCTGGTGCCTACTGTCAGCGGCGTGTGTTCATGTAGTGTCTCTGCGTTTCTCGTCGGACGGGGTGAAGCGAAGGAGCAAAATCATTCTCGGGAGAAATGAGAAAAGCGTGCGCACATGAAACGAACTTACGAGCATCTCAACAGAAAATATTTGCAAAAGAAGCCTCCAACGCAAAGATTTCTTGCCATCAGCTTAGCATGAACGATCATTGTCAGCAGTGAGATAGTCGAGTGTCTAACGGTGGTGTTTGAGCATTGTGTAGCACCGTCGATTGATTGCTTTCCAGCAGTGCTCACCACGCACGCAAGCTGTAGAATGCGTGCTGTGGCACAGTCACGCATAAGTTGTGTTGCCAGCGCTCGATATGGTTTCCCACAACATAGCTTCATGCTGCTTTTCGATTCTCGTGATAGGTTGCAATTAAAAATTCCCAAGACATTGTTAAGAGAGCGGTTAAAAAAAAACATACAAGAAGGTAGGCAAAGCAGCTTGTGAACCCACTCCTATATTACCTCTACCCGCATCTGTTCGTAAATGTGTGTTTTCTTGCATTTGTCAATATTTTTTTTAATTTCCCACATTTCTTTCTATTCGAGTTTTTCTGTTTTCGCATTTGTGTGTGAACATGTGCCTGCTACCATGCATGTTTGCGCTTACTCTTATTTCTGTACTTTTATTTTATATTAGCATTTGTTCTTGCTAGTTTTTTTTAGCAAAGTCTTTACACATTTTCATTAACCAATCTCATTCAAAGCACTAACTCCTGTACACTGCAGGGCTGGCCTCTTCCATCTCATTAAAACCTGTCTCATTGGTCTACCTCGTCTTTCCAATCTGCCTACTCGCTGTGTTTTCTGTCCTTGCTTCTTGTGTTGTTGCTGCAATAGGATTAACCAACTTGCTCAAAAAAAAAAATTTGGTCGCCTATGAAAACAGAAAGGTTTAGAGATACATTTTCTTAAAAGCGTCATTAGGGTTGCACAGTAACTTTGCCTCTTACCTCTGTTCATGCTTATACATCAGTGCATATGGCAGCTCGCCAAAAATGCACATGAAAGGCTGCATATTGCAAAACAACACCTTGCTATGCTGTTGCATTCTTCATGCATTCAGTCTTAGTAAACAGACGGTTTCGCTGCCCATCACATATGATGGTAAAAATATTCAACATGAATAACATTGTGCAGTGGGGTATTATTTCCTGTCTGATGCTTTCGTCGTTGCAAAGACATTTTTCAGTGAATGGAGCCCGGCAAAGCAGTGCACTGAGAGCTTTTGCAACTTTCACCATTTATTACTTCACAAATGTCATTGTCTGAACCTGGCCGTTGATCGCTATGCCAATGGCTTGTGAATTAAATAATTGCCTTAATAAAACACATTCAACTTCACTCAGCATATCTTAGTACAAACAATGTTAGCAGAGCTATTTAGGGTGAATAATTGTGCTTACATTGGTGTTACTTGCCCAGTCAGATAAACAAATACAGCAATGGCTGTGGCATGACTGTGATTTGATGTGCAGATTGCAAATGGTGCCTTTCAAGCGTGCCCTCGACTACTGCTATTAATAGCTACCCGACTGAGTATTTTGGGCCTAACTAAGCAATTGATGTTTGATAATTGTTCTCTTATTTGCATTACTTGCCTGGGCCAGGTAGCCAAAATAAACAATGCCACCACATTAATGTGTGCTTGCATGCAAGCTGCCAACAGTGGCTGTCCTTTTCGCGTTGATTGCTGCCGTTTCACCGACAGTGGTGACAGCTTGACTGTGCTTTGACGTGCAGACTGCTAATGGTGCCTTTCAAGCGTGCCCTCGACTACTGCTATTAATAGTTACCCAAATGAGTATTTTGGTCCTCACTAAGCTAATGATGTTTGATAATTGTTCTCTTGTCTATATTACTTGCCTGAGCCATATAACCAAAATAAAGAATGCGACCACATGAATGTGCTTTTGCATGCAAACTGCTAAAGTGGTGGTCAATTTCGCGTTGACTGCTGCTGTTTCACCTACTATGTCTACGACATGGCTGCGCTTTGAAGTGCAGATGCTAAAGGTGCCTTTCAAGCATGCCCTGACGACTGTTATCTCATCACAGGGCCCGTCATGCTCGTAGGAGGCTGCCCAATAGAGTATTTTGGGCCTTCTGACGTTGGCATTATTCATCTCAATGGGCTGGAAATAACAGTAGAGGCAGCACAACTGCACGCAAAGCACAATGTGCTTTGGCGTGCACATTGGTGTGGCTGTCACTTTCACGTTGACTACTGCTTTTTCGTGTGAAGCTGGACAGTGGCTGCCCGAATGGCATTTTGGGCCCCGCATAGTTATTCAGGGTTAACAACTGTATTTGCATTCAGATTTTCCAGCATTTCAGCACGTTTCCATGCCAATACTTATATTGAGCACGATCTGTGCAGGACCTTGCTTTTTCAGAATTGGGCTTCCATTAAAAGGAATATGTCACCAAATGAACTGCTTATTTGAGAGGTCACGGCAGAATGCTTGGCTGCTGCAAACCCACCGGCAATATTTTGGTAGCTCTAATAAGGGCTGTTCTTTCATTAAAAAGAAGCCGTTATGCTTCGAGTGGCTCAATGCCGGACAGCCCGCAGTCGGAGTCGCTTTCTTCACTGTCATCTTCACCCAGTTGGATGATGATGGGTTGCATGCGGTCACTTCTAGACGTATCAAGTCTGAACTTTGCCTCCAGGTCCATCACATGGTGAAGTTTCTTCCTCCAGTCTTCCGCCGTTACGTGCTTGAGTTTTTCCCTCGAGACGTCTTTGACCGTGGACAGCTTGACGCCTCTGTTGTCCTCAGCTATGCCATTTTTTTACCTTTGCCCACACGAGCTCGATAGGATTAAATTCGCAGTGGTACGGTGGGAGCCCGAGTATGATGCAACCGGCCCTTTCAGCTGCATTGTCTACGATGTAGCTCAGAAAGCGTGGCTATACAGATGCTACCAACTCAAGCAGCTGCTTTTTAACCACCCTTTCGCTGTAGGTGATGTTTTTGCTTTTGAGTCACTCCTGTATTTTTTTCCTTCTTCCAAGCTGTTGACGGCAATTTCTCTTCTCACTGGGAATGGTAAGGTGCATTGCCCAAAACAATGACGCTACCAACAGGCAACTTCTGCAGAACGTCACTAAACCATCCCTCGAAGTGATTGCCGTCCATTTCTTCGTGGTAGTCGCTTGTTTTTTGGCCTCAGAATATATCTAAGCAGCCGTCGACGAAACTATCCTCGCTGCCAATGTGCGTCAAAATCAGGCACTGGCCTTTTCCAGAAGGTTGTTTCAGACCCATCGGCAGGCCATTTGCTCGAGCGTAAAGGTGTCCGCGCTTCTTCACCACGATGTCTGTCTACACGATCGACCCAGTGTGTACCGCCGTCACCCATGTCTTGTTCAGGAAAAAGATCTTTCGGCCTTCTGCCCGTAGCGCTCCACGTCATGAAGGTAGCGATTCTGCCATTCAGCGATGTCATCCCAGTCGGTCAGCAGCGAATTGCAGCTCCTCTTCTCGTGCTTGAATCAGATCTCAACAAGCAGGCGACGCACAGTACACCGCTTCAGTGATGGGAGATCCATTGTTGCATGTGTCGAGGTATGTGTGGCTGGCAGGAGGTCTGGACCCCGCTTCACGCAGAGTCAGAGACGAGGAGAGCTTTCTCGGTGAAGAATTCTTTATATAATGTTCACATGTTGTCGTCGTTATCAGGAGAGAGACCAACAGAGCAGCTGCAAGCTGCTTAAATAACACCCCTGAGTCCACAGATTCGCCAGACAGTCCCTAAGGACAAAACAAGGTCGAGAGAGAGAGGGTCTCTGGGCAGCCTCCGTGGTCCTAACGCCGCTCTCGGTGGCCAGCACTTCCGAAAACTGCGCTGCGGCGTCGGGCCGATCTGGTGGTCGGTCAGAATGGCGCGCCGGGGAAGTTTTATGGCCCGCATAGGACAAAGGGAACCAACTGTAAGGCACAGGGTTGAAACACAGCCCTCCTTTGGAAACCGTCCCAAACACAGTTGGAGTCGTTCGTGGTGCGGGCACTGCTGGACAAAGGAGGGGTGGTTGCATTGCTGCCGTCACGGGGAGGGGCCGAATAGCAGTCCGTGATACGGTGGCTGCTTCCGTCGTGGACACCATTGAGCCACGGGGAAACCCGAGCCGTGCACGTAGTCGTGTGCTCGAAGCAGGGACCATGCGGAGTTGAATGCTGCCTCCACAGTCGACACACCATAGCACTGGACTTCCGTCAGAGAAATCCCAGGGCACAAACATAACACCATATACGCTTTGAGAACTCGTTAGTGATCTTTTCAACTGTTGGTATCTCGTTGCGGCGAAAGAAATCATGCACACTACCTCGGTGCGCACAACGTGTCATACTTCGTGCTGCGTCTTCTTTTCTCCGCATTTCATGGGCACTTTCGCGAGGGCGTCGACAGTTTGCCACCCGAAATATGCGAAGCTTTGACCTCCCTCCTCACCTTCAACACTGTGCTTTCGCTTACACCGAGCATCTTGAGTTTGTAATGGTTGCGATAAATGCATTGTTTTATATAAGTACTTGTTCAATAGCAGCTGATTCATTTGAAGCTCAGAACAGGAGTAGTAAATGTGTCGTGTACATGCAAACAAGTGCAAAAGCCAGAGCTGCTCTTTCTACTTTTGTCACTTGCATGAAGCTAAAGATGCAAACGACGGGCAGCATTGTATAAGGCAAGTGGTTATTTTTCAGTAGCGATCCGGCATGTGCTGTAGCACATGAGGGCTCTACTAAACCAGTTATCAAAATACAAAAGTCTTTATTTATACCTAGAATTGCGCGTTTCAGAAGCACGATTTTTTTAGTGGAATTTTTTTAGTCACGGAAGCAATCAGACATCGCGCTTTGGTCATCTGGGCGGGGCTTCCCCTTTTTTCTAAAGTTGTATCCAACTATAGTCGTTCCTTCTGTGCCCGCATTCTTTTTCTTCCGCTACAATCCTCGAATCATATATTGACCATACCAGTTGTGTTGTCATCTTCATGCTTTGTTAAAACATGCATATGGCTTTTTATCAAAAAATTCAAATTGTCAGGAATCAAAATGAAGTATCTAGTTTTCACACATTATATGCTTATCATGCTGTGCCACTGGTATTGGCACTAACAGTGTGTACTCGGACACTAACAAGAAACAAGCAGCTGAATTTCTTGCACATGCAAGGCGCTCACATCTCTCAGTATAAGAATGTATACATTGCTTAATCTAGAAATACGCCTCAGGATTTCTGCTGTTTACACCAATGTCCACATGACAAAAATGAAGAGTGCCCGAAATTCGCGTACATCAGAACAGTGCACACGCGCGTCCACATTTCACGACAGCGCGCATGTACTCATGTAACTTTTAAGCTATTCCTTATATTGCCCTCAGCGATTATAAACACCTTCATAGCACAGAAATAACTTCCGAAAAACACAAGATACGTGAACGGGGCAGAAAGGGCCGGAACCAAAACTCGCCCGCAACGCTTATGCACTGTTCACTTCAGAACATATGCATATTGCATGAAACGAACACTTATACGCCTTGCACGTACATTGCACGTACATGTCACAGTACACTAGTAAGTAAGAACCCTAGCGCTCGAACATTCTGTACGTGTTCGCGGTCACCAATGCGCATCGCAGCCGGCAAAACAGCTCACACGAAGCAAGACACAAACAGCACATTACGAATGCCTGCAATGAGACGACAATGAAGCTCATCGCTACACATCGTGTCATCACTTCTGAAACACAAACCAGCACTGCACAAACGTGCAATCTTCGTATCGATGAAGCGCGCACACACAACACCTACGAACAGTATATGCTGAGGTGGGCGATCGCAAATCTTTTCATTTTGGTGCGTACCGAACTTGTGTCATGCTTAGAATGCAGGTGTGAGCGATGGCCTTCACGTTTGTAATGCACATGCAAAAAACGGCCTAAAACACACGAAATCGGCGGCTTCATTCCTTCCGATCCTCGCGTAAACACAACACACATCCGTCTGTTTCCTTTGGCGATCGCACGGACTGAAGAGGTCAGGAAGAGTACAGCTGCTTTTTGTGTTAGACAAATAGCTTTGCAGGTGCTGAATAGCTCTTGCAGTGATCACAATAACCCACACAAAAAACAAACTGCCGCGGCAGCCTAGCGATCTAGGGCTCGCGCTCCGCTTCGCTTCGAACCAGCGCCATGTTTATGCGGTCGCCGCACGGAGGCGAAAGTTCACGACCGCCTCTCGTGACGTCACGTCGGCCATTACTGGCGAACCGCTCGCTTGCGGTGCGGCGTGCGGCCATGGGCGGTTTGAGCGTAAATCGGCCCTAACACCATAGCCACTGAGCAACCGCGGCGGGTTAGCGTAGATAAACCGGTGAGCTCCGTAATCGTGCATGGCACGTACTCGACCAAGTGTGCCTATCGCGACAGCTGGGCGAGATCGAACGCAGCTAGCCAAAAACGCAGAAACGTATGGGGTCGGCACTCTCATAAAGCCTAATCGACTGAAGATGTGGGACATTATTGCGCCCATTGATTTGAACATCATTGCAGACGTGAAAGTTAAGAAGAAAACTCCCGTTACCGAGCGCTGCAACCAGAAGAGGCCCGAAAAAACAGAAAGGACGTTTTTTTTTTCGGTAATATTGTCCGGAAGAGAGGAAAAAATTCCGATGACTATGACGCTCCCTAATGTGCAATTTGAGCACAACTCTATACATCTTTTCATTTCCCGATAGATTAAGGCAAAGAATTTGAAAGATACAGGTAGCGGGGTGGGCAACCGTCGAAAATCTGATCCACGGGTCAAGCGCATTGCCCTTTATACATGACTCGTCGTAGATACCTTTGCAATCGATGGTACCGCTTGGCTTTAAGAAAGTGCTAGACAATTCGCGTCGCGCATACAATCAGATTACAAAACAATCGCAAACCATGGCAACTAAAACAAGCGCGAACGAGACCGAACCAAGCAAGGGAGGGGGAGGGAAAGAGATAAGAAGAAGGCAGGGAGGTTAACCAGAATCACGTCCGGTTGGCTACCCTACACTGGGGGAACGGGAAAGGGGGAAAACAAAAATAACAGGGAGAGAGCGGAGGGAAGGAAGGAAGGAAATTGCAGTGAGTTCGCTGACGTGTGTGGCCTTACAGAAATTGCAATTAGAGTCACAAATGGTCGCACAAGCCCGTCGTCCTTAAGAAGCACAAAAGTGCCTTCACCGCTTTTTGGGCCGACGGGCGATGGGGGCGGTGTTCCAGCAGCACCTGCACAGAAAGCGGCCGATTGTCCAGTTTTTGAAAAGCTTTGGCAAGTTCTTGTCTCTCAGGGGTGTATCGTGGACAGTGGCACAGCCGGTGGTCGATGTATTATTCCGTGCCATATACCTCGCATGCTCCACTGTCAGTCACTCCAATTAATGTAGAGTATGCCTTTGTGAAGGCAACTCCTAACCAAAGGCGACAGAGAAGCGTAGCTTCACGTCGAGGGAGTCCGAGTGGAGGCCGGAGTTGCAGGGAGGGGTTTAGTCGATGCAGTCGTGTAAGTCGTAAGTTTGGCGAGTTCCACTCGGTCAGTGTGAGACTGCGTGCCAAGTGTCGAAGCTGCCTAGCGGCGTCTGTCCTCGAAAGCGGAATCGGAACGCTCTGCTCTTCATGATGTGCTGTACGAGCAGCGTTATCGGCGGAATCATTGCCACTGATTCCGCAATGGCCAGGTATCCATTGAAAAACGACCTCGTGACCTTTTTGTTGGACATCATGGTAAAGTTTCGCGATGTCGTATGTCAGTTGGTCATGGCATCCGTGTCGAAGAACTGACTGCGTGCACTGTAATGCCGGTTTTGAATCACAGAACACAGCCCATTTTCTAGCTCTTTCAGATTCAATGAATTCCAGTGCTCGACGCAGGGCCGTTAGTTCTGCCGCCGTTGAGGTCGTGACATGCGATGTCTTGAAGCGCAGTGTCATTCCTCGCGTTGGTACCACCACGGCACCACCGGAACTGCATGACGTAGTTGATCCATCGGCATAGATGTGGACGTGGTTGCTGTACTTTTCATGCAGAAGAAGTAAGCTCAGCTGTTTTAGAGCAGCGGCCGGTAGATCTGTCTTCTTCTGTAGTCCTGGAATCATTAGATGTACTTGTGGACGGCTCAAACACCACGGAGGAAACGCTGGCTTGGCCGCAGGTAAACCAAGCAAACCAAACAAGAGCGAGCGAGAGCTCACGCGAGCAGATGATGGTGCGAAACGGGCGGTCCGGCTGTGACCAGATACGAGTAAGCATCGAGTTGTCGTGCGGGTCCGCATGAAACTATCTCGCGCGGACATGGAGGCGCGCGCACGTCATTGAAGGAGCCGCCCTCATTGGTTTCCACCGCACGCAGCCTCGCATGATTTATCTGCGTTCTCGCTTTCACATATGGCTGATGTGCTCACGTGCTCGGCTACGCGCCGCCGCCGCTTGTCGCAGGAACGAGCATTAAGTGTTGCGCTCCAAAAATATTTAATAAATTTCGATCTTTCACTCTCTTGTTTCTTGTGCCGATTAATTAATAAGGAAGCGAAAACAGAGTATACTAGTAAAAATGCCCTCTATAGTACAGATAGAAACTTTCGAGAAAAACATATGTCATTCGGTCTGCGACTTAGAGCTGATGTGCCTTGTGGGTTTTCTGTAGATCACTTTTCTCTCTGGGGTCTGCGCTCGGTGCAATGAGCATCCGCGATTGGGCGAGCATTCATCTAAAACGAGGCTTCATCGAAATTTAAACACTACGTGACGGACCTTTGCTTTCATGCAACGTATAAATATTTGTACAATGGGACAGTATTGAAACATCGACAGCAATAAAGTGCTTCGTTCCAGCATAATGTAACTAAAATCCTGTCCTTGCCATTCGCTCCTGGTCAGAGCGAACTTGAGAAGAACGCGCTTGTAAGGAGTCCAAGCAGCAGTGTAAGTCGACGCGTGCTTTTAAGTTGACGCAACGATTCCACGTTCGCCTGGATAAGAGAGAGGGAGAGGAAGACAAAAAAAAAATAAAGAGGGGGCCGGGGGCCATTTCAATTACGGAACTTCAGCGGCGAGAGGCGACCGAATGGGAAAACGCGCAGTACGCCACGCGCGACTCGATGGCCCTACGGCTGACGGCACGGAGTGTTTCGCGCGCAGCAGCCAGCAAGGCCAGTCTCAGGATCACAATCCGAGTACCAGCGGCGCTCGACGAGGCGCCAGCCACAGTCGCTGGGGCGTCGGGCGCTGCTGCTGCAGACAGGAGGGCCACTATTTCGGGCACTAGGCCACACGGGGCTTCTATAAATGCGTCGCACCCCGTCTGCGGATCAGCTGCCGGAGGAAGCGGCGCACGTTGCGGCCGCCACGCTTCGTGCATCTTCGTCTCTTTGGGGGCCCTCCCGTCTCTTGCTCCCCGTCCCACCCGCTCCCTCGTCGCAACGCGCTCGCCGCCGTCCACGAGCGCCCGCCGTGAGAAGCGACTTGCTCAAAGCGCGTTTTTTTGAAACGTTCGCCTTAACGAAAAAAAAAAACTTTATGGTCGTTAGGAATTTTATTCTAGTGCGCTCTTGCCTGCGCACACTGTTCAAGCTAAACTTTAAAAAGAAAGATTAATCACCTAGACATGAAGACTGAGAATGTTGTCTGAAAAGTAGAAAAGTTCAGTTTTGTTTCGTTTCCTCGTGCGTCTTTGTAGTCGATGTCCACTTTCTAAGCAAACGTTCTCGTTCTCTGTCCATTCTTTGTTTATCTGTGGACCTTGGCTCTCCGAAATTCTGTTACACTAACGGCAGTCGCAGCAGACTTGGAGGGAACGAAAACCTGCAGCAAGGGCCGGCACACTTGTTTGTTCGCTCTCTTGTTGTGTGACACAAGCCAAGGCGCTCTCTTTCTGGGCCCTGTTGTTGCTTTGTTTTGTTTTTCTCCCTTCCTGTTCATCAAGGGGAGCTACGAGTGCGAAGGCGGGCTTCCTTCTCGCTGTCTGCGCCTATTCTAGTCTTCGCAGCCGCCAGCAGTTCGGGTCAAGAGCGACCGTGGAGCCTGGCGTGGCGAAGTGCACCGGCCGGGCCGTCGCTATGCAAATTGTCTCCTGTCTGTTATAATGTCCTCCGCCCCTTTGAATTGGTAAGAAAAAAATAATAAAGACGTAAAGGAGGCCCCAAACCATTATGACGCCTTCGGTCAACTTTCATGCAGCAGGTGGTACTTAAGCCAGAACGATTGGAAAATGTAGCTTGAGTGTATGCGCCGGTGTGCACACCTCATGCCATGCACGTGAGCGCTTCGTTTGAAAAATAGTTTTCGACATTGCGCTATTGCACTAACACCATTTCATAAACTTGCAGGTTGCTTTCTCACAAAACTTGGGTGCAAGACGGAGATTGAGGGGGCGCCACTCTCGAAAGCGAGGGTAAACTCGTTGCGAGGGTGTTTCTTCCTAGGAGACATGCCAGCGGTTGTGACAGTAGTAGTAGTTGTAGGAAACTTTATTTGTTATTTTGTAATGAAGTCCCATGGGGTGGAGCCCTCAGCCCAGAGCCCCATTTACTGCTGCTATCCGCTTGGCACGGTCAATTAGGTGTCGCTGGTCGTCCAAAGCTGCGCTGGAAAGAGCAGCTTCCCATTGTGATGCGGAGGCGTTGGCTATTCTAGGAAGACCGGGTGGTTTGGAGTAGTCCCACGTAGAATTGTAGAGGTTTGGATGTCCTCCACAGAAAGATTTGTCGGGTACTGGGTAGGGTAAAAAGTGTGGCGGAGAGCAACGCTGGGTAACGTATTAGTTTGGAGCTGGTGCCAAGCGGCTGCATCTGCACGGTTTAGTTTTACGTGTGGTGGAGGGAACGTTCTACGGGACAGTCTGTAGTGTTGTAGTGTATGCGTGTATGTAAGTGGTATCTTTTCCACCTTGTCTTGATTGGACTGGCCTTCCACCGGCGCCTGGAGGATGAGGCCTCGGGTTGTCGCATGAAGGCGCTCGTTGACAGGGAGAAACGCATGCCCAGGTGTCCAAAATATGTGAACTAGTGGGATATGTTCGTTCTTATGTAGCAATTTATGAGCCATCCGGGAAACCCGGCCTTCTACGTAGTTTCGACATGCTTGGTCGGAATCTGTAAAAATATATATGATCTTATCTGGAGGTTGAGCGCTGAATGCGAGAGCTTTGGCACATTCTTGCAGTTATCGGTCCGTATTGTGGATGATAATACTGTTTCGCACCTGCAGTCGGCCGCCGCTACCACTTGAGCTGTAATGGCGGGGTAGCACGCGGCGTCTGTATAGAAGGTGTAGCGGTCGTTGCCGTATGCTCGGTGCGTGCCATTGCATGGGCAGTGCGACTGTCTTTGTAGTGCTCGGAGGGCATATTCCAAAATATGGGGGCCACTGTAATGTTTTCTCTAATGTTTGGTGCGATTGACAGAGGTTCGCGAGGGGCAAACTCTGGTATCGTAATTGTCTGAGTACGTGCCTTCCGGTCGATGCACGTTTCAGTCGTTCGATCTGATTGACTTTCTGAGCTTCGATTAACTCAGCCATGGTGTTGTGCAAAAGAAGCTGTAATAGTCTGACTGTTGAGGTTTAGATAGGAAGGCCTGTAGCCGTATTCATCGCTGTTTGTATGAGGATGTCTAGCTGGTTTGTTGGTTTTTGGGTGAGTCGGTGGTTAGGTGCGTGATAGGTGATGCGGCTTGCGAGTATGGCGTGTATAGGGCCGTTTATAGTCCGACGTAACGCACGCGCGCGCGCGCGCGCGCGCACGCTACGTCACGTCGGCGAAAACGACACCTCTATTAGCCCCGAGAACGAACACGAGCGGCGCTGCGAGCGCTGCTCGCGTGACGTCAGGGCACGGACTCGCGCCTGTCGTCTGCTACAGTTCGGGCGTTGTCCGGGCGCTTTCTGCAGTGTTTTCGTTTGTTCGCCCTCGTTCTCTCTGCTTGTATACTTATGGTGGTCGTCTCAAATATGTTTTTACGACGTCTTCCTTTGCGAACATTTATTCCAAGAGCTAATTTGTTAGACAACAATGCAGCTCTCGAAGGCAACGCTACAGCGCCAGCCGAAGCGACGCAGACCAGCCCATTGCGGGTTTTTCTTACGCGGATAGACAATCGCAAGAGCATAGCCTATAGGAATCCAGTTATGATACCATACCTGCCGCGGTGCAACAAGTATGTCACAAAGCTGGCTATATATGACTTCTACAGCAGTTACGTTGATTTTATTCCGCTAAAACAGGTTTGCTCACGACGAGTAGTTCATGGTATAATATCGAATTTTTGCATTTCCTCACAGAAACGCTCGGCAGTAGCACGGGGACTTAACTAATACTGGAGCTTAGATTCTACACGCCTCACTTGCTTCTTTAACTGCTTGTCAACATTAGGCGGTTCTTCACGTGTTCATTTTTTTTAAGCGGCGGAAACTTGAAGTAAAGTTAATGAAGGCTTACAGCTATTTACAGAGTACAAATAGGAATGTACCAATATATATTCCCTTTTCCGTGCTACACGTTCAACTCACCTCTTTAGAGCGCGTTTGTTAATGATTAATAATGTATGTTATGTTCCTCTTTTTTTGTCTATATTACCAAGTGTATATCATTTATTTATTTCAATGCCGCAGTGTGTTTTGCATTGTTATTGTGGAAATATTTCACTGTTCTTTCATATATTGTATAACTGCAATGTTTTATGGCCACTATGTAAATGTAATTTATATGGCGCTTGATGTGTTACCCCATGCAGCCATATTGTACCTAAGGGGGTGAGGTAAGCCGCGTCTGTGCGACTTTTTTACCTCATCCACCTCCACTTACCACTCCTCTGTACATGTGTGTGTGTAAATGGAAATTATTAAATCAAATAAAACTCACTTAAGAAGTTTACTGGTGCTTGCTGCTTGAGGAATATACATGACGAATCTGTGGCGAACTGACACAGGCTGCTCGGCCCAATTTTTTTAGTGAAGTATGCCTGCTGGACCGCATCGCTGCAGCCAGAAAGAAGTCGAAGCGTCAATAATTAGTAGTATGGGACATATTGAAGATATAGAAATTCCCCCGGTGGAGGGTCAGAAATCAAGTGAAAGTATATGCAAGGCTTGTGGTGCTTTCTTTATGAATGTTTGCGATTGGATTGGAGCAAACTTAATTTGCCTGCAAGGTTCTCTTTTATCTACCGACGAAGCGAATAGTTATCCGTTTGTATAATTGAATAACGCTGGATCGAGACATGGTGAGACAGAAGGTGCTTGAATTTTCCTTTTGTATACAGGAAATCTAAGCTGCGGTGTAGTAGCTCGAGAATACTTTAGCCATTCCAGTTGGCGCTGTCAAAAACATGCTTTATGGTTTTAACTCGAAGTTGTAGTGAACTGATGGGTTTCGCGAACATAGCGTGCCTCGCCATACGGACAGTCGATTGCTACCGTTACGTGATCAGGGGTGCGCCATATTGTCGATAAAGGCTACTGAGGGCCACTATGAAACATTTCATCACTTTCAATTGAGTGGCTCTCGATCTTAACAACGAAACTTTTCTCTCAGGTGATTGCTACTATGGTGTTTGTGAATTAACTATGTAAATACTCTACATGACGCGCCGTCGTGTTAGCAGCCATGAGCAATTCGTTTTTTTGGAGGCCTGTTTCAGAGGGGGATGAAAGTAGCAGCAAACTTTTTCATAAGAAATGCGCACCTAACTATTTTTTTGCGCATTCATGAATGGCCATATTTGAATAGAACAACACACCAGAGTAATAGGAATCATGATGAGAGCTTCGCTGGGCAGTGTCTTTCTAAAATCAGATAACACGTTGACGCCAATTACCAAATTTTTCTTCCAGGTAAAATGCAATGCCTCTCATAGCTAAATACTAAAGGAATGTTAAATGTTTAGCGAAGCATTATACACAACTTCGCGCGTTGAATTTGCAGATATTCTTTTTTTAGTCGAAATTTACCGATAGACACGGCGCATATATGCATTGCAAAACCTAGTAGACCCCTTTAACGCTACTTAGCTTGCGATATCCAAGCCGCAAAGTTTCTCGACTCACACGCTTTTGAAGAAGAAACTGTGGTTAAGGTATGGCAGCAGAAAGAAGCCGACGTATTCTTCAATACGTACGGCTCGAGCCACCCATGCCCCAAGCATACACGAAGGGAACGAGCGCGCGCGGCAGCCGAGCGAGCCGGAGCGAGCGGCGTCCTGGCCGTGACGTCACTCGCGAGAGGGCGCCACTCCTAATTCTCGGGGCTAAAGGGCCGTTTATAGTCCGACGTAACGCACGCGCGCGCGCGCGCGCGCGCACGCTACGTTACGTCGGCGAAAACGACCCCTCTATAGTCGGGCGCACCGGCGCAGCCAACGTAACCGGCGGCTTCCAACGCGCCCCGACGGGCCCGGCGCCGATTTGGCTCCGGAGCCATTCGCGCGTCGAAGTCGGCGGAACTCTCGCACCACAATGCATTGCGCGCGAAGAAAAAGGCGCCAACACAACTCCGCAGACGGCTTTTGCGGACGGCGCGTGACTTGGCGAACCTTCTGCGCATGCTCCGAAGATAGCAGCCGACGGCGCGCGCGTTGAAGTCTAGAGGGGATGGCATCTCGGCTGGCGCAGCGCAACCGACGTAGCGTGATTGACCGCGAACGACGCTCGCCCGCGCGCCGATAACGTCGGACTATAAACGGGCCTTAAGTCCGACGTTATCGGCGCGCGGGCGAGCGTCGTTCGCGGTCAGTCACGCTACGTCGGTTGCGCTGCGCCAGCCGAGTTGCCATCCCCTCTATACTTCAACGCGCGCGCCGTAGGCTGCTATCTTCGGAGCATGCGCAGAAGGTTCGCCAAGTCACGCGCCGTCCGCAAAAGCCGTCTGCGGAGTTGTGTTGGCGCCTTTTTCTTCGCGCGCAATGCATTGTGGTGCGAGAGTTCCGCCGACTTCGACGCGCGAATGGCTCCGGGGCCAAATCGGCGCCGGGCCCGTCGGGGCGCGTTGGACACCGCCGGTTACGTTAGCTGCGCCGGTGCGCCCGACTATAGAGGTGTCGTTTTCGCCGACGTGACGTAGCGTGAGCGCGCGCGCGCGCGCGCGTGCGTTACGTCGGACTATAAACGGCCCTTTAATAGTCGGGCGCACCGGCGCAGCTAACGTAACCGGCGGCTTCCAACGCGCCCCGACGGGCCCGGCGCCGATTTGGCTCCGGAGCCATTCGCGCGTCGAAGTCGGCGGAACTCTCGCACCACAATGCATTGCGCGCGAAGAAAAAGGCGCCAACACAACTCCGCAGACGGCTTTTGCGGACGGCGCGCGACTTGGGGAACCTTCTGCGCATGCTCTGAAGATAGCAGCCTACGGCGCGCGCGTTGAAGTATAGAGGGGATGGCATCTCGGCTGGCGCAGCGCAACCGACGCAGCGTGGCTGACCGCGAACGACGCTCGCCCGCGCGCCGATAACGTCGGACTATAAACGGGCCTTATGATGCACATGACGTCGGATTGTTTTAGGCCGTGGCGGCGGTTGGGGACTCTACGGATCATATGGACTACGTGATTAATTTGTTTCTTCGACAGCGTCAGGGTATATGTCACCTTCGCGTCGGCTTGGACGTGGAGTCCCAGTAACCGTAATTTGTTTACCTTATTTACAGATTCACCCTCGATAGTCACCATGATGTCAGGCGGTAAGGAATGTTTTCTGTGGAGTTTTTCGACTATAAGCAATTCTGACTTTTGAGCTGAGCACGTAACTAGTAGTAGTTCGTGCATATTGCTGGGTAACATTCGCTACTGCTTATAGTACGTCCTGTATTTCACCATCTGGGCCAGTAGTGGCCCAGATGGTGATCTCATAAGCATTAAGCGCATGCCTAATTACCGGTATGGCATCTGGTAGTAGAGGTATATTCTGCTCAGAGCTATCTTAAATAACTATGGGGAAAGCACTGACCCTTGTGGCGTGCCTTTTCCCGCAAGAAGAATTGGACCTTAACGTATATGTCCTTTACCTATTGTTGCAGTGCGATCTTTGATAAACGCCCGGACGTAATTATATAATTGTCGGCCATATTTGGTTGCCATTATCGCACCCGCCTTTGAAGTCTAATGCAAGGATGGCCTTGGTTTGTTGGGTGCTGATATTGTCAATGATCTTTTCCTTAATTTCGAACAGTGCGTGTTCAGTGCATAGACCCGGTCGGAAATCTAACATTGTGTACGGCAATAAGGCTTGCTCATCTAGATACGGCTGAAGCCTAGCCAGGACGACGTTTTCGAATAACTTTCATATGCATGACGTTAGCGAGATGCGTCTCAATTAGTTTAGAGACGTCTGCTTGCTTGGTTTTGGCATCACTGTAATATCGGCGTGCCGCCATTCTAGCGGCAGCATGCTCTCTAGCCAGTGGTATTAAAAGTAATCCGTAAGTTCTTTTATGGATCTGTCTACGAGGTTTTTTAAAAGCTGGTAGTGTATTCTGTCTGCTCCCGGGGCGGTGTTGCGTACTGTTCAATGCAGTGCCGTTCCAACTTCATGTTGTGTGGTGCCAATGTCTAATTCCGAGAGCTCCGCATGTGGATAATCTATGTAAGCTGGCGTGGGGCCTCCACCTATATAGGTGTCTTTTGGCTGTTGTATTATGGCCGCATCGTCCCAAGGTGTCTGCTTCAATATTTTTAAGGATTTCGCTGCTGGTTGCTTTGAATTGATTGGGGTTGGTTAGATTTCTAAGCAGGACTCACGTTTTGGCGATGCCCAAGGTACCCTGCATTTGATTACATAAGTTCGTCCAATTGTTTCGCGTTAGTTCGGTTGCATAACTTTCCGCCTGAGCTGTTAAGGCGACTATCCGTTGCCTGAGCTTGGGATTGGGTTTCAGCTTTTTCCAACTGTTTTGCAGGCAATAGCGACCCTCCCTAAGGTGTTATATCTGTCTACGTCGAGATATTCCGCTGACGTGTCGATAATTTTAGTTGTCGCACGGAAGCCTGTTTGAATTTGTCGGATCCATTGCTGTAGAGTTTCTGGTTTCGAGTCGCCTTCGTAGGTTTCGTTGGTGCTTTGTTGCTTGCGCCACTTTCGGAACTTGTCCTAATCAGTCATCCGTATGTTAGGTTCTTTTATTTGGCTCGCGGTGCTATTAGATGCGTTTCTATTATATTGTGGTCACTATCGAGGGTCTCATCAAGGCTGTACCATTCTTGGTACCTGATGTCTTTGATCAGCGTGAGGTCCGGGAAGGTATCTCGATTGACACTGTTGCTTTTCTTGTTTGGTGGGCAGCATCTGTCAGAATGGTTCAGCCTAGTTGTGCTATCGTCAGTGGTAGCCGCCGACTCTTCAAATTAGTTGTCTCGTAACCCCACGTTGGGTACGCTAAGTCCCCTACGTTAAGCAACCGTTGATTTGATTCCTTTAGTCCGTATTTTAACAGTCCGTCGAAACAGCCTGTCCGCTCGCTAGGGGCCTATAGATGTTGAGGACAATGAAGCTAGGCTCTTTCTTGTCTACGGGAATAATTTCGGTGAACATGCGGTATACGTTCGGAGCTGAATGTGTGGTCGATTGCAGTTAATCTCTTTGACAGTAATGTTGCTGTTTTAAGTGGCCCATTCTGCTGTTCTCTACGCAAAACAATTGTATCCAGTTAGTATAGGTTCAATTTATGTTTTTTGTAGTGTCAATAGGTATAATGTGCGTGTCTATACGTGTATGAACTGCCTAAGGTTTCCTCGTTTCCGGTGCATACTGCGGCAGTTCAATTGCCAAATTTTGATGGGTTGTGCTTGCACTACATTTTGTTGTCTAGCCATGATTTATTGCAAGCTTATCTCAAATGAAGGGCGTGCATATGGATGTGTCCGGATATCGCCTCTTGCTTCGAGCGGGCTAACACGGCCGTGGTTGAGGGTGGCATTGTGGATGACCGTTTGAGCAACTTCGTCACGAATGTGTTGTCTAAATTCTTGGGTGAGCTCGTTAACATGTGTTGCAGGGTGGTTTTGATTTTTTCCTTTAGTTCCTGCCCCTCTTGCGTAAAGCTGTTCTTGAGTTCCTTTCTGTCCCGTTGCATTTCATTGCTCAGGCGCATTCTATCTTGTTGAAACTGTGTTTTAACTGGTGTAATTCCTGTCAAATAGTTATTGCCACTTCGTTTACTAATGTTCGCATCTCTTGCCTAAGCGTTCGTGCTATGTCATTTTTTTGTATCCTGCACCTGCGCCTAGGCAGCGAAGTTATTTGTGAGAGGCGCCTGCCCAGATTGAGTATTGCGTGTGTATGTTGTAAGGGGTCGAATGCTGGTGACAGTGGAAGAAGATAAGATGGAAGAGTTTGAAAGCCTCTCAGCCCAGCTCACCTTTGTTAAACTCGTTCCAGGGCCTTTAGTGACCGCTTTCCTCTCGCTCCTCTCCAGTGTGTCGATGGTTGACTATGATTCCACCCCTTCGTTGTTTGCACCTGCTTCATGCCGTTCATGTCGGGGTGTTTTTGAGCGCAAGCAAAGCACCCGCCCATCCATCAGCGCCTATCCAAAGGTCAACGCAGCGTGGACACCGACTGTTGACAAGTCCGAAAAAAGGCTGTCACCCAATCATTACCTGGTAGCCTGAGATAAGGATGAAAATAGGGGAAACAACGATGACCTGGGAGTCGCATTTAATTAGGCATTTGCCACGAAGCAAACCACCACTAATTCATCAGCGCCTATCCGGAGGTCAACGCAGCGTGGACACCGACTCTTGACGGGTGCCAAAAAAGGTCATCCCCCCACCATTACCTAGTAGCCTAAGCTAAGGATGAAAAGGGGGGAAACAACGACGACGACCTGGGAGTCGCTGTTAATTAGACATTTGCAACGAAGCAAAACACCACCAATCCATCAGCGCCCATCCGGAGGTCAGCGCAGCGTAGATACCGACTCTTGATGGGTCCCAAAAAAGGTCATCACGCCACCATTACCTGGTAGCCTGAGCTAAAGATGAAAAGGGGAGCCACATCCAAGGCTACCAAACGACGGCGACCTTGAATTCGCAGCTTGCTTCCTTGCCACATATTCCAAACCATCGAGCTTCGGAGGCTGAGTTACTGCGGAGTGTTGCGAGCATTGGTTTGGTATCGCAGCGGAGTCGACGATTGTGATTTGCTGCTGGACAGTCTTCAGATGCCCAAGTCAACTCACCTAGGGAACATGACATGGTATTAGAAGCGGAGACTTTTCGAAGATTGGGCAGAGGGTCCTGAGATGAACTCGGACGTTTAACTTGCTCCTGCATGGAGCGGACTTCCGTGACTGGAGTCGTGTAACTAAGCCAATAAACCCTTTTTTTCTTCCTTCTTACAACCTGACGCACCCGTCAACGTGTTTCATAGATTCCTTCCCATAGCGCCACCCTAAGCCGCAACAGTGGGCAGCTGGATGAATGAATTTACGTGAAAAGGCACTGTCGTGGCAATAAGCAGTGTGAAAGGAGGATAATACTGAATATTTTCTGCATATTACCAGAGGTAAAATGCCATGTTTTCTTTTTATGGATGACAAACTGTGATAACGACAATACGAGGACGAGATAAATGTAGCGGCTTTACTTTGAATTGATTCCAGCATGTCAGTAAGATAAGTTTGATGTGGATGCATTCGTTAGAAGAGTACTTTAATGATGGCTTAATTACGGTAACAAACGCCTAAAATTTGTTGTCGGAATCAGCAAGGTGTAGGCAACATTTTAAAATGCCAAGCTTTTTAAATGCTTTGCTAGTGAATAATTCCATTTTATTTATTTATTTTATTTATTTATTCATACTGCAGGCCAACATACGGGCCCATGCAGGAGGGGTAGTACAGTTGACTAGGTAATAACAATGCAACAAATATAATAAAAATGTATATATAAACAGTGCATGAAATTGATGCAGCCCATAGCCACGTTACAAAATTCACAATACTTGCCTTAGCACAGTAACTACAACAAAAAGAATCGCACATTTGAATTTATATGTGGATAAAAACGCTGTGCCAAACAACAATCGGGCACTAAGCATAACAAAATACAGATAATTTCACATAAAGAACGAGAGAAATAGTGAAGAATACTGTATATTGTTGTGTTATATTATGTGACAAATAGTTTTCCAACGCATTTGTGAAGTTTCCTGAACACTCCCTGTAAAGTTGCCTGTAATTGAACAGGACTCCTAAGCATTTAATCTACGAAACTGTTTGAACTGTAGCATTGTTAATTATGTATTGGTTAGGCAATAAAGTGAGACTGTGACCAAATGTATCGTGTTTAGTTTTCTTGGTGTTATTTTTATGTGCCATTTGCTGCACCATTCTGAAAAAGTCGTTAAAGGGCAACTCTGGCGACTTTTCGATGACAGCAGATCTCCATGAAATTCGCTGGGTACGTTCCTCCGAATACTTCCATCACGTCCTCAAAAAAGCACGTCTGAGAGGTGCGCAAGTTTTTTACAAATTAATTTAACCGATTTCCCCGTACCCCCTACCTTACCTCCTCCTCAGTTACAGGCCACATTGTGTATGACGTCAGGAGTGTTCCATGGACAGCATGCAGGGACCATGCAGATGACAGTGACAGGAGCTTCGAGGAGTCGACGATCGTGAGCTAGTACATGGCGTGAGAAGTGGTTCTCGCTAGATGTAGCGTTTCCAGTAGATAAGCAAGAGATGGTAGGCAAGTGGCATTGCATTGTTCGCTGCACGAACTTCAGCGCTCGCCATCCGCACACATAGTTTGAGCCGATGCCGATATCGTTCAGCCGAGGTTAAGCCTTTATGTCACCGTCGCGAAGTTCATGCGTCTATTGCTGGCGGACCTGAGCGACTTACCTGAAGCTAATTAAGCCATCAGGATAAAAAAACTCCCTCTGTAGTTCAGTTTTGCCCATACGGATTAGAAATAAACCATTCCTCATTTCGTACAGTGCACACAAAAAGCGAGAAGCGACGACACGGAGCAGTATTTTGTTTATACGGTGCGCGATCGAATGAATGCACGGTATCACTGTTTTTTCACATGTGCTGGGACCACAAGGCTCCCTCCCAGATAATGATGCCCTGGTTCCGATTTGCTTGAGCAAGGATTGTGCCACAGAAACTAATACATGGAAAGAACAATCAGCCGCCGTGAGCCTGCGTGTTTGCTCCCGAAAGCTGTCAGCAATGCAATGATGGCACGATTGAAACTTCAATTGGAAATTTAAAATCGCGCACCGTATGAAGAAAATTGGTAAAAGATGCAATGTAAAATTGTTGTTTTCCGCACCGGAAAAATTGCTGAGCATGTGTTCGAAAGCAAACCCTGGTACCACGCATGAACGAGGCTGTGAAACACAACACAAAGGAGTTCATCGACTTCACTGAAGGAGTTGTATATTCTGTTCCACTTCAGTGCAGCAGAAAGTACATCGGACAGACTAGATGATGTTTGAATCAAATGTTAAAAAAGCATGATTATAATGTTTCTAAAGCAGTCGCCGGACATGTTGGCATACATTGTAGAGACTGCGGACGTCGGCCATTCTTTAAAGAATGCAGCATTCTGAGCAAAGATGAGAGCCAAATGACGCGAGAGATAATCGAAGCCGCTGAGATTGCGCGTGTGGGAAGTATGCGCGTAAGCATGCCATCCGTCTCCCTTAGTGCAAAAGAAATAGATTTCCTCCCGCGCTAACCTAAACTTGTGTATCCTCGTTCCTTTTTTGCGCTGTCGAGTGCAGCAAAATTTATCACTTTACAAAGCCGGCTTGGCATTGGTGGTTGGCCCTGTTCGTAAAGTTTTTTTTTCGCTCTCCCCCTTTGAGTATCTTCCTGTATTTATTCCACTGAAAAGGTAATGAAACTATTGTTGCAAGTCGCGCTCTGTGATATGTATTTCTCTTCTGTGTGCCTCGTCAAAATGTTGCGCAATCCAACCTCTAATACGCTATACCAACCCGCCCATTCTTCAACCTTGGCAAAAAACTACAGGACCATTCTTTTCAGAAAAATAAGGTTTCGTCTTCGCCTTCGCCTAAAATGCATCAATAAATGCAATTTACAGTGTGGCAGTGCATTTTTTGTTGCTTAGTTACAGAGTTATAAACTTCTGCTTCGCTTTGTCATATATGTTTCTTTCCGGCATTTTTAAATAAAAGTGATGGCCCGAATAAGAAATCTACTCCCAAGAGTGGGCCGATTTTACCTTTTCCTTTCAATTGAATAAATCTAATCAAAATTGGTGGAATGCATGAGGATAAAAACAATTTATCTATTTCAACTTATTTAGAGGGTAGCTCCCGAACGAAAGCAGCCACTTAAACCATACCAAAATCGCCTTTAAACGTTGAGACGGCAGTTACCTGCACCACTGATAAGGTGTTCGCATTGATAACGTGTTGTCAAGGGAACATACATTATGAAAACAAATGTAAGCAAAACGCGATGAAGCGCGTTTCTTCCACGTGACAGTCCTGACTCTTGATCAGTTTGCATAAGTAGGCTAGAACAAAGAATTTAGGAACAAATCTTCAATAAAAGTTTAGAATACTCCTGCAAATACTGCAATCATTTCACGTAAACTTTACACTCGGAATTACGTTTATTCGCTTTAACCATCTAATGAGTATTGATTATTGCTTTGTAATATCTGCTTTTCTTTTTGCTGGGTTACAGACTTGTTAATTTTAGGCCCCTATATTATGGGGTGAATATTTTATTTTGACAATTTCCGAAGTTTTATAAAACACTCCGAGGCCTCAAACCAAGGTTTTATATTAAACAGTCAACATAAGTTGGCTTTCTCTGCCAAAATGCCATAGGCAACCTATTTTTTCCAAGCCGGTTCAGAGGTTGGCTGGGTTCGATGTATGCATCCAAACTTAGGCTCAGAGGTGGCCTCTATCTTCCACAATTGAACCTACCAACGCTACATGCCGGCAACCAATGACGCCATAGGGGAGATTCGAGAATAATTCGGCCTTCTAAGGTTCTTTCGCTGACTCCCCACGAATCGTACATGTCTGATTTCTTATTGAGCTTTCATCGAAATTGCCTTTCTCTCACCTAAATGCACCATGCAGCAAATTTGATCCAAGTCGTTTCAGAGACTGGGGCTTAGAGTTGAGCCCTGTCTTCGACTCAACATACCAACCAAACATGCGGGCAGCAAAAGACACCACAGGGGAGACTCGAGAATAATTTACTCTTCTAGAGTTCGTTAGCACACTTTCCATGAATAGTACCTGTCCGTTTTTTCCTTCAGCCTCCATCGAAATTGGCTTTTTGTCGCTAAATGCAATATGCAACAAATTTGATCCAAATCGGTTCAATCACTCTGACGAATGCATCTAAACTAGGGTTCAGAGTTGGCCCCTATCTTCCACTCAACATATCAACGCAACATGCAGGCAGCGAAAGGCGTCATAGGGGCAAGTCGAGAACAATTTCCCTTCTCGGCTTCGTTATTGCATTTTCCATGAATAGCAGATGCCCGTTTTCTTCATACACATCCATGAAAACTTCCATTTTTCCCCCTTAATGCAACATGCAACATATTCCATCGAAGTCGGTTCAGAGGTTGCCTGTGTTTGATGTGTGCATCTAAATTGGGGCTCAAAGTTGGCCGCTATCTTCCACTGAACATATCAATGCAACGTGCGATCTACAAAAGACGCTAAAAGGGAGATTAGCGAATATTTTCGCCTTCTAGGGTTGTTTACCCACTGTCCATGAACAGCACATGTCCGTTTTCATATTTAGCCTGCACCGAAATTGCCTTTTTATCTCTAAATGCAAAAGGTAACAAATATCGATAAAGTCATTTCAGAGGTTGTCTGTGTTTGATGTGTTCATCTAAACTGGGGCTCAACGTTGGTGCATTTCTTCCACTCAACATGCCAACGCAACATGCGATCTACGAAAGACGCCATAGGAGAGATTCGAGAATAATTTGAGCTTCTACGGTTCTTTACTTCACATTCCATGAATAGTATATATCCGTTGTCATATTATGCCTCGATCAAAATTAGCTTGGTAGCGCTAAATACAACATACAACAAACTTGATCCAAGTGGGTCCAAAGGACGTCTGCGCTTGGCGTATGCATCTAAACTAGGGCTTAGAGTTGGCCCCTATCATCCACTCAACATGACAACGCAACATGCGGGCCACGAAAGACGCCATATGAGATATTCAAGAATAATTTGCCCTTCGAGGGTTCTATAGCGCACTCTCCATGAATATTATAGGTCGCTTTTCTTATTCCACCTACATCGAGATTACCTTTCTCTCCCTTAATGCAACATGCGAAAAATTTATTTTGGTTCAGAGGTTGTCTGTGTTTAATCCGTACGTGTAAACTGGGGCTCAGAATTGGCCCCTATTTTGCACTGGACATGCAAGGAAACACGCAGTCTACGAATAACGCCCTAGGGGAAATTCGAGGATAATTTGGCGTTATAGGGTGCTTTAGCGTACTCTCTCTGAATTTTACATGTCATTTTTCTTATAGCGCCTCCATCGAAATTTACTTTCTCTCCCTGAATGCAACATACAACAAATTTAATCCAAGTCCGTTGAAAGGTCTGTGTTTGACGTATGCACCTAAACTGGGGCTCATAGTTGGCCTCTGTTACCCACTCAACATGTCGAGGAAACATGCGGGCTATCAACAACTCTATGGGGGAGATTCGAGAATAATATGGGCTTCTGCGGTTCCTTAGCTTAGTCTCCATAAATATTAGATGTTCTTTTTCTTATTCCAGCTCAATCGGAATTCCCTTTCTCTCCCGAAATGCAACATCCAACAAATTTGATTCAAGTCGGTTCAGATAACTGTGTGATGTAGGCATCTAAACTGTGGCTCAGAATTGGCCCCTATTTTCCACCCAACGTGCCAACGAAACATGCGGGCTACGAGTAACGCCAAAGGAGAAATTCGAGAATAATTTGCTCTTCTAGGGTTCTTTAGCTCACTCTCCATGAATATATTAGATGTTCGTTTTCTTATTCAGCCTCCATAGTAATTGCCTTCACTCCCTAAATGCAACGTGCGACAAATTTTATCCAAGTCGATTCAGAGGGTGTCTTTGTTATATTGTCACGTGGTAGTGAATGTGACGAACGCAGTAGCAAAACTGTAAATGGCGAAAGTAACCCCCGTATTCAGAAATGCAACCTAAGTGGAAGCGCATGCTTGACTTGATCTAAATGACGCCTATCCTGAACGCGCCGAAGGAAACACAGTAAGCGTCTTTGGGGATGTTAATGCCAGACGTCATTTAAATCATATCGAGAATTGGCTTCAACCTAAGTTGCATTTCCGAATACGGGGGTAAATCCTTCCTACGCGAACTTGTGCATGTAAAAGCAAGTTACACTAAAAGCACAGCGATAGCGGCGAACACAGTCGGCGATCGTCTGAAATCTGATCAGCGGGTGAAACACGTCGGCTTTTATACATGAGTCGAATGTTCCAGAGTAATCGCTGAGACCCGCGTGTCCTCCAAAAGAGTCTACACTGTTCACGTCACGCATACATGCAGTCAGATTACACAAGGTTCGGTGACAGGCAGCGGAAGGAACCATCGATAACATTCCAGAAACTTCCGATACATGCAGGCGCGTTCTGCGCTGTGGATAACATTTCTTAGGCGATGACAAGTGGTCACCCGCAAAAGATAAAGACGAGATGAAGACGAACTACACGTGTCAATACCTCCTTTTTAAAAAAAAATGGACCCGATGCTGCACACCAACGACAGTAAGAAACAAAAGCACCCGTAGCAAGGAAACAACAAAATAGGGAATCTTGTCAGTGTGCGTAAAAGGGCTTAAAATGCACCGTGTAGACCACTTCAGATTGTGCGCGGCGGCGGTGCGAATGCGAAATGTCGCCTGGCAGGACCTCATAGTCCAGTTCGCCAATACGTCGGATGATCTTGTAGGGTCCGAAATAGCGTCGCAATAGTTTCTCACTGAGTCCTCGTCGGCATATGGGCGTCCAAACCCAAACACGGTCGCCGGGCTAGTACTCGACGTAGCGTCGTTGAAGGTTGTAGTGTCGCCTGTCGGTACGCTTCTGGTTCTTGATCCGTGGATGGGCGAGCTGTCGAGCTTCTTCGGTGCACTCGAGATAGGCGGCGACGTCAAGATTCCCATCATCGGCGACGTGCGGCAGCATGGCATCGAGCGTCGTAGTCGGGTTCTTGCCGTAAAGCAGCTTGAACGGCGCGATCAGTGTTTCTTGCACCACCGTGTTGTAAGCGAAGGTTAGGTACGGCAAGGCCGCATCCCAGCTCTTGTGTTCGACGTCGACGTACATTACTAGCATGTCGGCGAGCGTCTTATTCAGGCGCTCCGCAAGACCCTTCGTCATTGGGAAGTAGGCAGTTGTCCTCCAATGGCCTTGTCTGACTGTACTGCAGAATGTCTTGGGTGAGCTCTGCTGTAAAGGCCATTCCTCTGTCGGTGATGAAGACTTCTGGGGCGCCATGTAGCAGCAAGATGCTCTCGACGAAGAATTTCGCCACTTCGGTTGCACTACCTTTCGGCAGAGCTTTAGCTTCAGCGAAGCGGCTCAGGTAGTTTGTAGCCACGATAATCCTCTTATGATGGAGTAGTCGGCTTCTATGTCCACAAAGGTGGTGACTGCGTAGCCATCGAGAAGCACGTCAAGATCGCAGGTTCTTTATCTGGCATTGCAGTTAGGTCTTGGCGTCGAATCGCGGCTGCGTCGTGTTGAACTGAAGATGGAACGTCGCTTCGACAAGTCGTCTTTCGTCGGTGTATTCTTTATGGCTTCGTCGAGGTGGCGGCGTCTCGTTGATATATTGTTGACATCGTCTTTTCAGTGCCTTCGTCGGCGACAGAGGATCTTCGTCAGTACGACGAACGGCAGCCGTACCTCCGTCGGCTGCTGCTTGTAGTTTTTCGTATATGGCATCGCAGACCGGTCCCGGGCAGGGCCAGTGTATGGTCGTCGTTGCGGCGACAGGTAGCGGCTTGGTGATGGCGAACGAGACGGTCGTGGAGGGCTCTAATGTGTAGCGGCGAGCATGTCGGTGATATCGCGAGGTGGTTCGCGAAGCTGTGGTCGCGGCGCGTTAACGGTGAACCCTCGCACTCCCATTTTCCGGTATGGACACCGTCGGTAGACGTGACCCGCTTCTGCGCAGTGGTAGCAGCCCCGCAGGGGCGTCTGCGCAAGGAGGCGTTTGGTGTGTTGCGACACCACGTACCCGAGCAAACGAGGGTTGGACCCTCCCGCGTGTAGCCGTGTCTGGGGAAAGGGTGATCCTGGGGGTTGAGCCAATGCTGGGTGTTAGGACCTTTATGGCCCCCCGCCGGAGGCAACACACGTCTTTGGCCTCTGCTTCACATAGACGTCCCCTCCAGACTGACCCACCTGGAGGAAAACGGCAGTCGTCTTTTCCTATCTCTCTCTACTCAAATCTTCGTCTTTCTCTCTCACTTTTGAGCTTTCCTGTCTTCTTTTCTCTTCATTTTACTTCCTTCTTGGCGGCAAGGGTTAACCTTGTGTGGCTATCCTGCCTTGGGTACACCATATTTGGTTATGGTGATGGCGTACGACTGGCGTCGTGCAGACTTGTACGCAAGCTCTGCCGCGTCACCTCGTTGGGCTCCGTGATGGGCGGTCAGCGCTGTTGCCGAATTTTTTTCGTATTTTCATGGAAACTTCTTTCCCCCCACTTCCTGATCGCCCTCAAAAACGAGGGCGCACCGAAGATTTATTCCAGTTTTTCGGACGCCAAATCCAAAACTCCCCTGCTTTCACGTTATTCACTCTGAAAAGACAGACAAACCAATGCGAACCATGTCACCATTCCTTGTGTCAAAGTCCTTGACTTATGTTTTTGTCCAGGTTACAAGGCGTCGAGGATGGCAAGCGGTGACCTGCTCTTGGAGCTTTGCGACCAGAAACAATATGACAAACTACCGAAGCTAGTGTCATCAAGGAGACCCACATAACAGTAACCCCGCACCGTACAATGAACACTAGCCGCGGTGTTGTGTCGGATGATGATTTGCTTGAGCTGACTGAAGCGGAGCTCCTGGAGGGCTTCAGCGAACAAGATGTGATCAATGTCAGAAGATTTAAAATGAGGCGAGATGGTAAAGAGATTCAGACGAAGCACTTAATAATCACCTTTGGTTGAAGTGTCCTGCCCGAGTCAATTGAGGCCGGGTACATCAAGCTCCGTGTTAGGCCGTACGTGCCAAATCCGCATCGATGTTTCAAATGCCAGCGTTTCGGCCACAGTTCGCAGAGCTGTCGGGGCCACCAAACACGTGCTAAATGCAGTGCCCATGAACACACCACTGAAACTTGTGAGAACACTCTCCACTGTGTAAACTGTGATGGGGAGCACGCTGCGTACTCGCGGTCGTGCCCCTCCTGGAAGAAGGATAAAGAAATAGTAACGATCAAAGTAAAAGAGAATATATAGTTCAAAGAGGCACGCAGGCGGGTAGCATACCTGCCAAAGAAAAGCTTTGCCGAAGTGGCGCGTCAGGGGGCAGCGTCACAACGGCCTCCGGTGGCTGCCCGACCCACACGCAGTGAGTCGGCAGGTACGCCATCTGCCCCCACGGTGGTTGCAGCTAGCGCTGCTCCGCCAACCGAGCAGAAGGGACCATCGACCCCGAAGGTGGGCGCAGTCGAGGCTGCCCCAACCTCACCGGCCCCTTCCAGCGCTGGCAACAGCCGGCGCAGCCAAATCCCCCAGGGAGCCCCATCGACCTTCCGGCTGGTGGGCGCAGGGGTCTTGCCTTCCTAGGCAGGACTCTCACGGAAAACTTCTCCCTCGCAAGAGCATGTGTCCGGCACCTCACAAGAGGCAATGGGCGCTACACCTTTCCTCACGGCGCGCCAAGCGCCTAAGGAGCGGCGAGACTCCCTCGAACGCTTCAAAAAGGGCAGGACCCCGATTACAGGGCCTGTAATTGCGGGTTTCCGCAGAATTACTACGTCAAACACTTGCCTTTGCTTCGTGTTGTCGACAAATTCGACTTCGCCCTGCCATCTGCTAGCCGCCTGGTTAGCTCAGATGGTAGAGCGGCTGCCCCGGAAAGGCGGTGGTCCCGGGTTCGAGTCCCGGACCAGGTCGAATTTTTCTTCAACTTTGAGGCTTTCCTTTCGAGGAACCCGTATGGGTTTCCTTTGTAGCAATTGCTACGAACAGGTGGATGTCTCATTTTCCCTTCATTCTTTACTTCTCTCCACCTTGCGGGTTTCCGCAGAATTACTACGTCAACATTCATAATAGATGCCGCATCAAAATGCATATCCGAAGTAAGTGGTTTGGCATGAAAACGACGTGTACCGTGGTGGAACGGCGAATGTAGGCTCGCTCGTAAGAATCAGAACAAGGCGTGGGGGTTGCTGCGCGCTTTTCCAACTGCTGAGAATCTTGTCAACTTTAAAAAATAAAGTCCCAAGGCAGGCGAACCCGCCGACAGGCCAAAGAGAAAGTTGGCACAAGCTTTTATCGAGTATTAACTCGTTTAGAGATGACGCCAAAGCCTGGAACAGGGTTAATTGGATTAGAGGGCGCCAAACATATTCACTCCCTATGGTAAACACACAGGGCGATACACTGCAAGACCAGGCAGACTCACTTGGGGAGTATTTTGAGAACGTGTCAAGTTCAACAAATTATTCACAATCCTTTCTCAAACACAAACAAATGGAAGAATGTAAGCCTTTAATCAGAAAAAGCCGTCAGAATGAACCATACAACCGTCCTTTTAGTATTGCAGAGTTTAGAGCTGCCTTGAGCGCATCCAAGAGCTCTGCACCTGGATCTGACAGAATAATGTATGAAATCATCAAAAACCTACACAATGACACGCAAGTTAAACTACTCGCACTTTTTAACACTATTTGGGCTGTGGGATACCTTCCAACCGCATGGAAACAAGCCATTGTGGTCCCTGTTTTGAAACAAGGCAAAGACCCTTCCTTAGTGGCAAGTTACTGCCCAATAGCCCTCACAAGTAGCCTTTGTAAGGTATTTGAAAAAATGATTAATCGCAGACTCATACATTTCCTTGAACTGAACAACATGCTTGATACCTATCACTGTGGTTTCAGAGAAGGGTGCTCCACAACTGACCACCTTGCACGCATCGAAGGAAACATCCATGACGCATTTGTACACAAACAGTTTTTCCTATCCATATTCCTCGATATGGAGAAGGCATACGACACAACGTGGCGCTAGGGAATCTTGAGAGACTTGTCAGAAATGGGCACTCATGGTAACATGCTAAACCTTATAGAAACCCATTTGTCCAATCGTACATTCCGTGTAAAAGTCGGTAATGTACGGTCACGTCCTTTTACACAAGAAACTGGTGTACCCCAGGGAGGCGTGCTTAGCTGCACGCTCTTTATAGTGAAGAACACGCTTCGTGCTTCATTACCACCGGCCACTTTTTACTGTATCTTTGTGGACGACATTCAAATAGCATTTAAATCCTCTAACCTCGCGGTGTGCGAGAGACAGGTACAGCATGGTTTGAACAAGGTATCAAAATGGGCAGAGCAAACGGGATTTAAAATCAATCCTAGCAAAAGTTCGTGTGTTCTTTTTACACGAAAGAGAGGCCTGGTCCCGGATCCTTGCTTAGAACTGTGTGGACAACAAATTCCTATCAACAAAGAGCACAAATTCCTAGGTAATATACTTGACGATAGACTCACTTTCATTCCATACATCAAATATCTGAAAGAAAAATGTCTAAAAACAATGAACTTAATGAAACTTCTATCTACGACTACGTGAGGTAGCGACAGAGGGTGTCTAATGAATCTGTACAAGAGCCTAATATGGTCACGATTGGATAATGGGGACGTAGTGTATAACTCTGCCGCCCCGAGCGCTCTGGATCTGGATCCAGCGGGCTCGGGATGCTGGATCCTGTCCATCACCTAGGTATCCGCCTAGCCACTGGCGCTTTCAGAACAAGCCCGATCGAAAGCTAATATGCCGAATCGAATGAGTGGCCGCTTCACTGGTAGAGATCATACATCAGCTTTACATATTTCCTTAAAGTGCCCTCCATTCCTGAACACCCATGTTTTAATACCGTTACCGGTATGACGTGTGCTACACTTTTCCGCAACCGTCTGTCTATAAGACAGCCTTTCTCACTGCGTGTGAAGGAGTTTAGCGATTAAATGCATGTCCCACTCTTCGAGCCTCCCTTAATGCACCTAACCAAGCCCTTACCTCCTTGGGAGTGGCAGGTGATAGAATGTGACGTATCCTTTCTAAAAGTCCCAAAACACGCTCCAGAGGTCGAAATAAGAATGCATTTCCTACAACTCCAGTACAAGCACTTGTGCACAGAGTTTTGTACAGGCGCTTCCAAGTCACATGCCGGAGTGTCCTATGCAGCCGTCGGTCCATCCTTCTCGGAATCTGATATACTACATCCAGAAACAAGTATCTTTACGGCAGAGGCCTACGCATTATGGTAGGCTGTAAAGCACATAGGGAAATCAAAACTCCAACAAGCCGTAATATATACAGACTCCCTAAGTGTGGTGAAGGCCTTAATGTCACCCTACAAACAGAAAAATCCTGTACTTACTGAGGTCTATTCCGACCTGTGCAAAGCTTATCTATATAGCCAGCATATCATCATATGCTGGGTACCTGGCAACAGGGGAATCGAAGGTAACGTTCTGGCAGACAAGATGGCTACGTCAATTGCACCCCTTGATGTTAATAATAATGCTTTGGTACCTCTCACACATCTGAAAACTTACATACGAAAAAAACTGCAAACCTACTGGCAACGCATGTGGAAGGCAGAAATAAATAATAAACTGCACGTTATAAAGCCACAGTTAGGTTTCTGGCCCTCCCCAACAAGATCTCGGCGAACAGATGTCCTATTCTGTCGCCTCAGAATAGGACACACATTTGGCACCCATAATTATCTGCTTACTGGAAGTGAACCTCCAACCTGTGGTAGGTGCGGTGAGAGGCTTACCGTCCTCCACGTGCTCCTGGAGTGTCGGGAAGCCGAAACGGAGAGAAGGAAACATTTTCCGCTTGCTTACCATTATTACATCCCTCTACACCCGGCTATGTTTCTTGGTAAGGAACCGCTTTTTGACACCAAGGCAGTCCTCAACTTTTTAAATGACATCGTACTACACATTATATGCCCATTAAATTCGTAGGGCATCCTCGCTCCAGAGGATGCCACTGCGATAACAGTTTTGCATAGCACATGCCTCCAGGCCCTTGTTTTTCAAGGGCTCTAAGGAGGCAGTAGTGCTCTAGCATATCTTATAACCTTATATATTTTTACACATCGTATCACTCTTTTTAAATGCATCTTACTGTTCATAGTACACGTCATAAGTCATCGCCACAATCTTATCATACAGATTTTACTCACTTTAGCGTGACCATTTGTAAGGCCCCTCTACAGCCACGTCACACCAACTTCATCGAACTCATTATTACACTGCGGAGTCATTACCACGGACATGGCGCTCTTTGGCCATACTTGGCCCTTGCGCCATAAAACATAAAACATTAATTCATTCAGTGGTAGCAGAGCAGACGGTGGTCGGGGGCGGGCCAGACGTCGGCCTTCCTGGGCTAGTTTCGCTGGTAGACGGGTGGGTGAGGCGGCGGCGGCGGCGTTGGATGGCGGAACTGCGTTGTTACAGCGCCCTAGCTCTCGCGCGGAGGGTAATTTGACAGCGGGCGAAGGCGACGTAGGCCATTGCTTCATGCTGGGCCTGTGGCGATTCCGGCTTGCCTTCGAGAAGTTCCAGTGACCGCTGGATTTTTTTCTCATGACGTCAGCAATCGAGGAAACCTGAGGCTGGGATGTTGGGAACTTCCGCTGAAGCTCCTCTCGCACGACCGCTCTGATGGTCCCACGTCGGTCTTCGGTGCCCATGATGAACTTCGGCGTAATTTGCTGGGCTTGCGCGGTGTTCGCAATGCCGGTTCCGTATTTCTATCGTTTTCTCGACGCTCGAGGCCTCGTGAAGAAACTCTTCGACGGTCTTCGGTGGATTTCGTATTATTCCGGCAAAACGTTATTGCTTGACGCCACGCCTGAGCAGGCGAAGCCTTTCTTCCTCGTACATTTCGGGGTCCGCGGGGCGCAACAGGCGCGTCATTTCCCTGGTGAAGATCGCTACGTTTTCGTTGGGTAGTTGTACTCGGACGTCTAGCATAGCTTCGGCCCTTTCCTTGCGCACGACGCTCGTAAAGGTCCGCAGGAAGCAGCTTCGGACAGGTCCCGTGTTGTCAGGGTTGACTCCCGTTTCTGAAACCACGTTCTGGCTCCCTCTTCTAAGGTGAGGTATACATGTCACAGCTTGTCGTCGGAGTCACAGTTGTTGAAAGTTGCGATTCGATCTTAAGTCTCCAGCCAGGTTTCTGGGTTTTCAGACGATGGTCCATGGAAGGTTGCGGGGTCCCGAGGTAGTTGCAGCAGAATGGGGGACGCTGGGGCAGCCATTGGAGTGGCTGACTTGGGCTTGAACACTCCGGTCTTCTCTACAAGTGGTCCCTATTCAGTCAGCAGTCCTTGCTGCCTACGGCTAGCTCGCTGGCTTGTGGCGACGTTGGTGTTGTCATTTGTGTTTCGGGCTTGGATCGCGGCATTGCGGCGGCATTTGATACATGAACGCACTAGCACCTCCATCAGATGTCACGTGGTAGTGACTGTGACGAACAGATTAGCAACACTGTAAATGGCGAAACTAAATCTTTAATGAGCGAACTTGTGCCATTAAAAGCAAGTTACACTTAAAGCGCAACGGTATCGGTGAACATAGTGGGCGATCGTCGAAAATCTGATAAGCGGGTCAAGCGCGTCGGCTTTTATACATCAGTCATCGAACGTTCCACAGTAATCGTAGGGACCCGCGTGTCTTCCACAGATTTCTACACTATTCGCGTTGCGCATGTATCCAATCAGATTACGCAATATTCGGTGACAGACAGCAGATGGAACCACCGATAACATTTCAGAAACTTCCGATACATGCAGGCGCGTCCTGCGCTGTGCGATAACATTTGGTAGACGGTGAAAACCGGTCACTCGGAGAAGATAGAAAAGTACATGTGTCAATACGTATGCATCTAAACTGTGGCTCAGAGTTGGCCCCTATCTTGCACTGTTACATGCCAACCCAACATGCGGGCTACGTATAACGCCATAGAGGAGGTTCGAGAATAATTTGACCTTCTAGGGTTCTTCAGCTCACCCTCCATGAATAAAATAAATGTCTGTTTGCTTACTCCACCTCAATCGATATTACCTTTCTCTTCCTAAATGCAACATGCTACATACTTGATCCAAGACGGTACATAGGAGTTCCGTGTTTGACGTATTCATCTAAGCTGGGGCTAAGCGTCGGCCCCTATTTTCCCCTCAATTTGCCAACGCAACATGTGGGCTACAAAACGCGCCATAGAGGAGATTCGAGAATAATTTGTCGGTCAAGGGCTCTTTAGCCTGCGGTCCATCGATAGTACATGTAAGTTTTCCTATTCAGTCTCCATGAAAACTGCGTTCTCCTGACTAAATCTAAGATCCTACAAATTCTATCCAAGTCGGTTTAGAGATTGTCTCTTTGATCTATGCATCTAAACGGGCTCAGATTTGGACCCTATCTCCCCCTCAACGTGCTAACGAAACATTCTGGCTACAAAAGACGCTATAGGAGACATTCGAGAATAATTTGGCTAGCTAGGGTTCCGCCCCCCGCGCACCGCTCCAGTTTCTTAACAGCTCCATATTTAAGGCTCTAAGATGGCCAGACACGATAAAGAGCTATTGGTCTGGCAGTGAAACTGCAGAGGTCTAGCCAGGAAAAAACCGGTCCTACAACAGTACGTAAGAAACATTGAACCGAAACCCGATGTGATAAAGCTACAAGAAACCGTGGGCGCGTCGGCCAACTTCCCGGGCTACCGCGCCCTCGTCCCTAAATTCCAAAACGATAGGGACATCGCCACACTAATCAGAAAGGGCCTAGTATCCATAGAACATGAACTTAAACGTCCGCAGGCCGAGCATATAATGATAGAGATTATTCCTAACAGAACGCAAAAGAATGGCATCTTTATACTGAACATATACAGTAACACATCCAAAAAACTGCAGCGTTTTCTCTCCCTGCTCAAAAGGCGGCCCAGCTCGGCGGCCTGAACCCGCTAATAGTGGGTGGGGATTTCATTCAACGCTCCGTGCCATACGTGGGGATTCGACCACACCACAACCAAGGGCAAACAGTTATGGCAGGACTCGCAAGACTTGGAATACACGCTCATCACGGATTCGAGTGCCTCAACGCGAATGGGTAATTCGGTTCCAAGAGATACCACACCAGACTTAACAATGATCAAAAACATTGGGAGGGCTATCTGGAGAAACACCCTAGAAGACCTAGGTAGAGACCTCATGATCATCGAAATCACGATCCCCTGAGCGGGAACACCCCCCAGATCAAAAGCTTCAAATGGACAGACTGGGACAAGTTCATCAAGCACTGGGATAGTAGACAACAAGCCGATTAGTGACATTGACACATGGACCGCGGACCTGACCAGGTATGTCGGGGAGGCCACGCAAGCCATCACTCCCGAAATCCTAACGGAGAAGATGGACAGTCACCTCGCCCACCTCTGGGAAGCCAAGAAATCCATACAAACACGATGGCAAGGCCAGTGGCTCAATCGAAAGCTGGGAAAAAAGATAGCCGAAATAAACAAAGAAATCGAAGAGCACTGCAATACCTTGAGTAAGCAACAGTGGGACGAAGTCTGCAACACCGCGGATGGCCAACTCCACAACAGAAGTACGTGGCGACTGCTGAGGCACCTGCAGGGCAAAACCCAAAGCACATCCAAGCAAAGAGCCGATATGCAGAGACTTCTGCACAAAGAGAAAGGGGCGGCGAGCGAGAAGCAAATCGTCATGAAACTCTGCGACAAGTACTTCCAGCAACGAAGGACGGTCGAGCATGGCCGGAACACTGGCAGTCCTAGTCCCAAGTTAGATGAAGGCTTTAGTGAGGCGGAAATCAGAACGGCACTCCAAGGACTCAACGGCAAGTCAGCCCCAGGACCGGACAGGGTTAACAACAAAACGCTCAAAAACATAGACGACAAATCTGTCACCAAACTTACGGGCTATGTGAACAAGTGCTGGAGAGGAGGCCGCATCCCGAAGTAATGGAAGAGGTTCCAAGGCTATCCTTATAACCAAGCCCGGAAAGCCGTTGAGTTTGGAGAAACTACGCCCAATCCCTCTCACGTCGTGCGTGGGTAAGGTCTTGGAACACGCCTTCCTGAACTGTATCAACAGCCATCTAGAAGAGACCGAAGCCCACCCCGACACCATGATAGGCTTCCGATCCCGCCTGTCAATGCAGGACGTCATGTTGCAACTGAAGAACCAGATCCTTGACGACAAGACAAGAAACACCAGAGCCATCCTAGGACTAGATCTGGAGAAAGCATTCGACAACGTCGCTCACGAGTCGATCCTGAAACAGGTGTCTAATCTGAACCTGGGGGAAAGAGCCTGCAACTACGTGATGGACTTTCTGAACGATCGCACAGCCACCCTGACGGTTGGAGACCTCGACTCCGAAGTACGAACCCAGGGAAGTGCAGGTACCCCCCCAGGGCTCAATTATATCTCCACTCCTTTTCAACTTAGTCATGCTGGGTCCTCCCAGCAAACTACGGGAAATCGAAGGAATACACCACGCTATATACGCAGACGATATAACGATTTGGGCAGACCACGGCAGTGATGGCCAAATTAAGAATGCACTACAAACGGCCATTCACAAAGTCGAAGAGTATCTCTAAGGAACGGGCCTCAAATGCTCCCCGAGTAAGTCCGAACTACTCCTTTACCGGCCCACGCGCAGAGGCATGCCACCAAAGAGCTACACGGGACCCCCGGAGTACGAGGAAATCGGCCTGTACAACCAAGACTGCAACGCAATCCCCAAAGTAAACAAGATCAATATTCTCGGAATGATAATTGAGGCCAACGGAGCTAACGGTGAAACCGCGAGTAAGATCGAAGGCAAAGTCACCAGCTCCCGACGACGAGCGCACTCTAGCAGCCGGCAACCGCTGCTTATAAGCACTTGGTCCCCCCTTGAGTCCCAGTGGACGGAAACGTTCGTCCAGTCATCGTTCGACGTCACCGTTCGACGTCACCGTAGATGACCCGCCCTTTTGGAGGACGGCGAGGATGTTGGAGGAGGATGATGACTCACATACACGTGCCGCGCATACACACAGGTGAAGAGGGCCGGAGCCGACGTCAGAGGGCTTCGTAGAACTCTGCTTTGTCCCGGGTGGCGCGGCCCAGTACCACATTCCTGAGCTGACCGCGCGCCACGTGGCTGCCGGCCTTTCGCAGTTCTCCGAAGTGCGCCCCGTCCGGCCGGATTGGAACACGTGCAGCGGGCTGAAAGCTGGCACGTTGTCACCCCGTACGGCCATTCCTAACAGTGTCCAAATGGCAGTGAGACCTTATTCAAATATGTTACCTGCGCCTGACTCTCTTTGGTGCTTAATATATGCAGCCTGTATGTATGTACGTATGTATGTAGGTATGTATGTATATATATCCAACGAAGATGCCGCACTTTTTACTACATATACGTGGGCCCTTACATATGCTGCATGTTAGACATTACTCAACGAAAGAAAGTTAACAAAACATCTATTGGGCATATCAATGCTTCCTTGAATGCAGGAGGAGGTTAAATGAAAGGAAAGCATAGTATCCGTCTGGTTACGAATGCAATACTTTGCTTTCATTTAATCTTGCTGCTTATCATTGAGGAAGGGCTGTTCTTGAGGTGGAGGGTCGTCGTATTGAAGTGACTGCGCGTGTACCCTGCATGGCAGAAAGGACAGAAAATTAACAAAGCTTGGCAATCAACCACAGAAATACACACTGTATCACTTGCTACAGAACGATCTGAATATTTTATAGCTAGTTCTGAAAAACATTCACGTGATATCGGTTCAGACAAAGTTGTTGGGAAACCACTGTGTGGCCTTTGGGTGCAGCAGTAACTACAATAAGCAGAAATCGCTCTTGGCTGTACAAACGTGCAGCGTGTGTCAGCTGTCATCTGTGTACATGCTGTGAACTACTTCGGCTGTATCGGTTTCTACTCGACAAAGGGCAGCAGTGTCTGTGTATTCCTAGCGTGAATCAAAAATCGTTTCGCTGTCTGATTACTCGGCATTGGAATGAGCATAGGAGTGCTCGTGTACAGGCAACCCAATGCATCCCCGAGACATCCAAGTGCCAGTCGTTATAAAATATTTGCATCAGCTACCGGCATAGTTCTCGTTTTTTTCAAGCCTACTATGCCATGCCTGTGTTGGCGTCTAGTATGATGGCATATATCCCAATCAAGAAATACACCACACCATGTCTACAGTTTTTTATCTTTTACATACGAGCGCTTCTTTAGACTACACTACAAATAATATGCTACACTACCCCTACAGATAAGAGACAAATTTTGGGTATCTTTAACTAAGCAAGCCTGCAATGCCTAGGTGCCTTTTTCGATTCACTTATGGACTGCTACGCACATATATTTCCAGCAAAAAATAAATTAGGCAGCATATGCGCAACAGTTCACAACTGAATAGAGAAAGGAAAGGAGGCAAGCGAGGCTTCCTTGGTTAAAGATACCACCAAATTTGTCCAGTGTGCGTCAGAGGCAGCGTACTGTATTCCTTTCACATGTGGTCAAATTTACATTGGGCAGACTGGCCGGTGCCTAAATACGTACCCATAAGATCACCATATTTCATTCAAAAGACCAGTATGCTCGTATGATTTGGCCCCGCATTGCCGCAATGGGGCTTCAGGCCGGATTAAGATTGTTTATCTCTTTTCACCCATGGTTGAAAATCGGCAAGAGAAATCAGTCAGGCGTACCCTATATATAACAAGACGTGCGAGTCAGCCCCATTATCAATGCATGAAGAAAGGCGCCCTTTCTAGATTACAAGGGCTAGAAATTAGTATGTGCCTATTTACTAACATTTTATGCAAACACCGTTTATCATGATTTTATGCCTTTGTAATAAAACCTCTGCCTTCCCTCTCAATTTAACTTGTGCACAACACAAGCGCACATCCAGTACTATTTTTGTTAATCCTTCCAGTAACTTAAACACTCAGATGTTAGCCGAGGTCAAGTTGTATGGTCTCGCTTCCCTCCCTGCGTAAATGTTTTCCTGAAAAGATACATGAAGTTACTTGCAAACTCAAACGGACACTACCACCGAGTGGACACGGCTGGTTCTCAAAAATGCACAAAAACAGTGATGGGTATCTGTTGGTATCCTGCACTGTGTGCAAACTAGCTTTGACATTGCTGCAGTAGACACGTTCACAACTGCTGTAATGCCTACCAGCAAGAATAGGGGCAGCTGAAGAAAGACTGAGAAAATACAGCAAGGTTACCAGAAAACACCTCACTACTCAAGTAACTGCAGCACCATGAACACTGGCCTTCTTGTTTTACTTCAAGGACTTCGAGCTCATCAAATGTGTATTTGCCAGTGGCAGTTATTCTGAGAACAAGACAGAAATAATTGTAATGATCATCATCATCATCGTCAGCCTGGTTACGCCCACTGCAGGGCAAAGGCCTCTCCCATACTTCTTTAACTACCCCGGTCATGTACTAATTGTGGCCATGTTGTCCCTGCAAACGTCTTAATGTCATCCGCCCACCTAACTTTCTGCCGCCCCCTGCTACGCTTCCCTTCCCTTGGAATCCAGTCCGTAACCCTTAGTGACCATCGGTTATCTTCCCTCCTCGTTACATGTCCGGCCCGTCCCCATTTTTTTTTTCTTGATTTCAACTAAGATGTCGTTTACCCACGTTTGTTGCCTCAACCAATCTGCTCTTTTCGTATCCCTTAACGTTACACCCATCATCCTTCTTTCCATAGCTCGTTGCGTCGTCCTCAATTTCAGCAGAACCCTTTTCGTCAGCCTCCAGGTTTCTGCCCCATATGTGAGTACTGGTAACACACAGCTGTTATAGACTTTCCTTTTGAGGGATAGTGGCAACCTGCTGTTCATGATTTGAGAATGCCTGCCAAACGCACCCCAGCCTATTCTTATTCTTCTGGTTATTTCAGCCTCATGATCCGGATCCGTGGTCACTACCTGCCCTAAGCAGATGTATTCCCTTACCACTTCCAGTGCCTCGCTGCCTATTGTAAACTGCTGTTCTCTTCCGAGACTGTTAAACATTACTTTAGTTTTCTGCAGATTAATTTTTAGACCAATTCTTCTGCTTTGCCTCTCCAGGTCAGTGATCATGCATTGTAATTGGTCCCCTGAGTTACTAAGCAAGGCAATATCATCAGCGAATCGCAAGTTACTATGGTATTCTTCATTAACTCTTATCCCCAATTCTTCCTAATCCCAGTCTCTGAATACCTCCTGTAAACACGCTGTAAAAAGCATTGGAGACATCGGATCTTCCTGCCTGACGCCTTTCTTTATTGGGCTTTTGTTCTTCCTTTTTGGAGGACTACGGTGGCTGTGGAGCCGCTATAGATATCTTTCAGTATCTTTATATACGGCTCGTCTGCACCCTGATTCCGTAATGCCTCCATGACTCCTGAGGTTTCGACTGAATCAAACGCGTTCTCGTAATCAATGAAAGCTATATATAAGGGCTGGTTATAATCCGCACATTCTTCTATCACCTGATTGATAGTGTGAAAACGGTCTATTGTTGAGTAGCCTTTACGAAATCCTGCCTGTTCCTTTAGTTGACAGAGGTCTAAGGTGTTCCTTATTCTATTTAAGATTACCTTAGTAAATACTTTGTAGGCGACGGACAGTAAGCTGATCGGTCTATAATTTTTCAAGTCTTTGGCGTCCCCTTTTTTATGGATTAGGATTGTGTTAGCGTTCTTCCAAGATTCCGGCACGCTCGAGGTCATGAGGCATAGCGTATTCAGGGTGGCCAGTTTTTCTAGAACAATCTGCTCACCATTTTTCAACAAATCTGCTGTTACGTGATCCTCCCCAGCTGCATTTCCCCTTTGCATAGCTCCCAAGGCTTTCTTTACTTCTTCCGGCGTTGCTTGTGGGATTTCAGGTTCCTCTAGACTATTCTCTCTCACGTTATCGTCTTGGGTGCTACTGGTACTGTATAAATCTGTATAGAACTCCTCAGCCACTTGAACTATATTATCCATATTAGTAATGATGTTGCTAACTTTGTCTCTTAACGCATACATCTGATATCTGCATATTCCTAGTTCCTTCTTCACTGCCTTTAGGCTTCTTCCGTTCCTGAGAGCATGTTCAATTCTATCCACACTATACATCCGTATGTCAGCTGTCTTACGCTTGTTGATTAACTTGGAAAGTTCTGCCAGTTCTATTCTAGCAATATTGTTAGAGGCCCTCATACATTGGCGTTTTTTGATCAGATCTTTCGTCTCCTGCGATAGCTTATTGGCACCCTGTCTAACGGAGTTGCCGCCGATTTCTATTGCACACTCCTTAATGATGGCCATAAAATTATCGTTCCTATCTTCAGCACTAAGGTCCTCTTCCTGAGTTAAAGCCGAATACCTGTTCTGTAGCTTGATCCGGAATTCGTCTATTTTCCCTCTTACTCATTACTCTTACTCATTGATCGGCTTCTTATGTACCAGTTTCTTCCGTTCCCTCCTGAAGTGTAGGCTTATTCGAGGTCTTACCATCCTATGGTCACTGCAGCGCACCTTGCCGAGCACGTCCACATGTTGTATGATGCCAAGGTTGACGCAGAGTATGAAGTCTATTTCATTTCTAGTCTCGCCATTCGGGCTCCTGCAAGTCCACTTTCGGCTATCCCGCTTGCGGAAGAAGGTATTCATTATCCGCATATTATTCTGTTCTGCAAACTCTACTATAGTAATTGTAATTGTCACTGTTATGCAATGGTATGCGCACTGCGTACTTAGACCTGTGACATATATGGCGCACTACACTTCGAAGTCTTACATGGACAAAAACTGCACATGTCTTTCGCATAAGCAGACAGGAAAATATGGAAATATACGCTACAGGTATAGGACACAGTTTCAAACAAATAAATTCAAAATAAAAAGTAATATACTGTGTAATAAGCAAAAATAAAATTTAACTTGCAGCCAAGCGATTGATGCGAGAAAAATACTAAACGTCTGGACATGTGAGGTGTAGTTTTACGCAGAACACGATAATGTGGGCATAATGTCTATAAACACAAATAAGCAGCAAGTGGAATAATGTTGCATAAATGCTTAGCCTATTTAGTGAGCTGCATTAAGTAATATGTTGATAAAATTATCCACTATTGATCCCGAGATGCTACTTTTTGGAACACAAGCACCTAATGCATACCTGACATGTGCATCCAGATTACACGCCGTGCTGCTGCAGCCATGGACACTGTTGTGGGCACTGTTGTGGGTCACGGCTTCACCACTACAAAAAGAATTCTGTGGTAATTTATAGCTGTGGCACAATAAAACTGTCACATCGTGAACACATGCAAGGAGCATGTAAAAACCATCACGACAACAATGCCCTGCACTGGCGCAGGGTGGAAACAGAGCACAAAGTCGAAGTGAATGATGAACGTCTTGATAATAGGGACCCCTTAAACAAAGCACAATTTTGAACACGCACGCAGCAGCAGCAGCGTATTACGAGAAATATTAGTTCACATACCAATTCTAGAGCTTTTCTATGACATTGGGCAACTTTCCCGTGTAATGTTTAGTTACGTCAAAGTTATGGCAACACCCCTTGTCTTGAAAAGAAACCTGTACTAGCAGCAAGCTGTGATTACTTACATTTTTCCCTAATACTACTCGTAAACCGAAAACCTTGTAAGCAGAGATTATTTACAACGTCGAATCATTTATAAGCGAGGAACCCTCATTGCAGTAAGAATCGGTCAATAGGCAAATGAGTCATTATAATGCGACTTCATCAGAAAAGCGGGAGCTCACCACAGGCACGCATGATGAACACGGTTATTTCAGAACGTAATCTGTCTCATCGGAAGAAAACGCTTATCAAGATTTATAATTTCGCATTATGGCAATAAATTTGCGTAACTAAATTCTGACACCCAGCACGCATCGGCATAGGTTTCACTGTCGTCGCGGGAGGTCTCTTTCCTACGTTCGCAAGGCACTCTATGCCCACACGAGAAGCACGCACAACACGTGTGTAGTTAGCAAGCATGGTTACTCAACTTTGGAATCGCACGACGCGGTGGAAAAGTGCCCTCCAAGTTGTCGGTGCCGCGATGTTATTCCCAGCATAAGTGCCGGTGCGTAGTGGATGAGCTGTGGCCCGCTAATAATACGGATTACTGCTTTGCGACGTCTACCGAACTTTCCAAAACTAGATACAAAGGGAACGCACTCCACGACATGAACATGGTTTGTATACATTTGGCTGGCGCGTCATGTATACACACAGCGAGTTTTCTGCGATACACATGCTATCTTCTGGCACTTATGCACACGCGAGATAAATCACATTTCATTACAGCACACATAAAGAACACACGATCAGACAAGCACATCGTTGCAGCTCGCATACCCGACCGACTCATTGTAATAAACAGAGCGGCAGGCTAAATGGATGGATGCTACGAGCGTCCCTTTTGAAATGGGGCGGTAGGTGGCGCCACTAACAGGTCGCATGGGGCCAGCGTCACCTGTAAACTTGTGCGGCTGCTATGGCCTCCGCTCATAGCTTGGCATAGAAAGAAATTCTATGACGCAATTTCAATTTTGAATCGCTTCTGCTGTCTGCAGCCACATAACATTTTGTGATCTCGAAAGCATGGCTTTCGAGATCACAAAATGTTATCCCTGTAGAAAGCCATTGCTGTGGCGTTATTCAAACGATTTGCTCTTCGGTCACCTCTCTTAAAGCCCATGAATTACGTCTTCCGCTCATCCCCGTGCTACCTGCGCCGTCACTTCACTTTAAACAACTTCCTGGAGTCGTTGAAATTGTTCACGCGATCTCCGAGGTATACATGTGCAGTGTGCGATGTTTCAGTGCACGTTGCGACAGTGTCAGTCGGAAGGCATCAAATCTGCTCGTGTGGCGCACGTAGGTTACACCCCTGTCGTTTGTATCTTGCTTTCGTATTAGTGTGTTTAATGTGCGCGGGTTGCACTCCTGATGTCCGTGCCTTCTGTGTTGATTATGCGACCCACGAAGATTCCTCGAAAAACACACATGTCCCGGCAGCGTGCATTTGTATTACGTGGTATGTGCCAGAAATGTGCGCCGGTGCACGATGTGTTTGCAACCAAGTACTACAGTGCGTTCCAGAAAACAGACGCTGCCGCTTACATGCAGTTTTCTTCGTCATCAGCATCTCAATCTGCACAATTTCCCGTTGCCACTTTAAGACACGTAACATAGCCGAGAAACCAAACTACGCAGAACAAGCCATACGCTATAGGTTTGCACTGTTTACCAAACATGATAACGGGGTAACGCGAACTCACAGTGCTCTTTAAAACGAAAACAAAAGACGTCGGTGTTTTGCACCTAGCCCGGATAAATCGGAGTCGTTTCCAGTGCATGCATCACCTCCTTTATTTAAACAATAGATTCACGGTAACACAGTACTCGACGCTCCCGCTGTGTTATATCGTTTTGTTCATTTTTGTCTCTTCGGCTGCCCCCAATGATGAGACTAAAGCACTCCCACCAAAGGCCAAGTGTTCGATTCCTACCCAAGGTCACGGGTCGAATGCCTTAACGAGCTATATCATAATTAACTATAACGTAATTAACATCCTCTTCATTACCACTAATGATCGTGGGTTCGACTGCCACCAATAGTCATGGGTCCTAGTGCCTGAATTATATCTTAATTAAATGTACCTTAATTAACATCGTCTTCATTCACACCAAGGTTCATAGGTTCGACTCCCACCCAAGGTCATGGGTTCAAGTGCATGAATTAACTATACCCTAATTAATAATACCATGATTAACATCGCATTCATTAACACCAAAGCTCGTCAGTTCGATTCCCATCCAAGGTTATGGGTTCCAGTACCTTAATTACTATATATTAATTGTGCGTTAATTAACATCGCCTTGATTAACACCAAAAGTCGTGGATTCGACTCCCACCGAAGGTCGTGGGTTCGTGTGCCTGGATTAACTATATACTAATTAACTGCGCCTTAATTACCGTCGCTTTAATTAACACCAAATGTCAAGGGCTTGACTTCCACCAAGGGTTGTGAGTTTGAGTGCATCAAAAAACTATATGTTAAATAACTGTGTCTTAACATCACCTTCATTAACAATAAAGGTCGTGGGCTCGACTCCCAATAAAGGTCGTGGGTTCCAGTGCCTTTATTAACTCTATCTTAACTAGCTGTGCCTTAATCAACACCAAAGGTCGTGGGTTCATAGCCATAATTAGCACTATAGGTGGTGGGTACGACCCCCATGAAAGGTCGAGAGTTTCTAACCTATGAGTACATCGTGTGATCACGCCGACAATGCCAGATTTTACGCCTCATGAGCCATTTAATGCTATCGCATTAGAAATAATTTTTCACGCCTTGATATCGTACACATTATTCTATGGTTCACTTTTACACTAGCAGTAACACAAAAAAGCTGTCTGCTCTTCTCATCAGAAATATAAAGGTGCATTGTCATTTGAGTCTATGGTGTACTTGTAATGCCAAAGAACATTAGACGATGCATTTCTCATGAATGTCTGATGTCACATCAGGAACACATAACTTCTCTACAGAAACTCATTGTTAATTTTCATAAGGGAGCGTTGGTCCCATATTTCACTCTACAAGCCAACGCAACATGCGGGCTACGAAAGACACCATAGTAGGTTTCGAGGATAATTTGGCCTAGAGTTCTTCAGCGCACTCTCCAAGAATAGTACATGTCCGTTTGCTTATTCCACCTCAATCGGAATTGCCATCCTCTCCCTAAACGAAACATGCAACAAACCTCATCCAAGTCGGTTCAGAGGAGTTCTTTGCTGTATGCTTCTAAACTGGGGCTAAGCGTCGGCCCCTATCTTTCACTAGATAAACTGAATATTACCGGGACAAGTTTTGGCGCTTTTTATGACCCCGAACATAATAGTAACTAATTTCGTTACTTTCTGGAGTACTTCTCAAGCACAGGGGCTGCGCCCGGTGTTCGGACGCCGTTACGGTAAAAGCAACTGCTGTGTGTAGCTTCACGTGTGCTCAATCTTACTAGGACAAGCTCGTGACGCATTCTCTGACCCCCAAAACTATTGTGATTAATTTCGTTACTTTCGGGGATACTTTTGAGGCACGCTCGCCGCGCGTTGCAATGTGACACAGTTAGAGAAAAGCAGCTGCTGTGTGTAATTTCGCGTGTACTGAACCTTAATGGAACAAGTTCGTGGCACCTTCTCTTACCCCCACAATTATTGTTATTAATTTCGTTACTTTCGGGGATACTTTTGAGGCACGCTCGCCGCGCGTTGCAATGTGCCACAGTTAGAGAAAAGCAGCTGCTGTGTGTAATTTCGCGTGTACTGAACCTTACTGGAACAAGTTCGTGGCACCTTCTCTTACTCCCACAATTATTGTTATTAATTTCGTTACTTTCGGGGATACTTTTGAGGCACGCTCGCCGCGCGTTGCAATGTGACACAGTTAGAGAAAAGCAGCTGCTGTGTGTAATTTCGCGTGTACTGAACCTTACTGGAACAAGTTCGTGGCACCTTCTCTTACCCCCACAATTATTGTTATTAATTTCGTTACTTTCGGGGATACTTTTGAGGCACGCTCGCCGCGCGTTGCAATGTGACACAGTTAGAGAAAAGCAGCTGCTGTGTGTAATTTCGCGTGTACTGAACCTTACTGGAACAAGTTCGTGGCACCTTCTCTTACCCCCACAATTATTGTTATTAATTTCGTTACTTTCGGGGATACTTTTGAGGCACGCTCGCCGCGCGTTGCAATGTGACACAGTTAGAGAAAAGCAGCTGCTGTGTGTAATTTCGCGTGTACTGAACCTTACTGGAACAAGTTCGTGGCACCTTCTCTTACCCCCACAATTATTGTTATTAATTTCGTTACTTTCGGGGATACTTTTGAGGCACGCTCGCCGCGCGTTGCAATGTGACACAGTTAGAGAAAAGCAGCTGCTGTGTGTAATTTCGCGTGTACTGAACCTTACTGGAACAAGTTCGTGGCACCTTCTCTTACCCCCACAATTATTGTTATTAATTTCGTTACTTTCGGGGATACTTTTGAGGCACGCTCGCCGCGCGTTGCAATGTGACACAGTTAGAGAAAAGCAGCTGCTGTGTGTAATTTCGCGTGTACTGAACCTTACTGGAACAAGTTCGTGGCACCTTCTCTTACCCCCACAATTATTGTTATTAATTTCGTTACTTTCGGGGATACTTTTGAGGCACGCTCGCCGTGCGTTGCAATGTGACACAGTTAGAGAAAAGCAGCTGCTGTGTGTAATTTCGCGTGTACTGAACCTTACTGGAACAAGTTCGTGGCACCCTCTCTTACCCCCACAATTATTGTTATTAATTTCGTTACTTTCGGGGATACTTTTGAGGCACGCTCGCCGCGCGTTGCAATGTGACACAGTTAGAGAAAAGCAGCTGCTGTGTGTAATTTCGCGTGTACTGAACCTTACTGGAACAAGTTCGTGGCACCTTCTCTTACCCCCACAATTATTGCTATTAATTTCGTTACTTTCGGGGATACTTTTGAGGCACGCTCGCCGCGCGTTGCAATGTGACACAGTTAGAGAAAAGCAGCTGCTGTGTGTAATTTCGCGTGTACTGAACCTTACTGGAACAAGTTCGTGGCACCTTCTCTTACCCCCACAATTATTGTTATTAATTTCGTTACTTTCGGGGATACTTTTGAGGCACGCTCGCCGCGCGTTGCAATGTGCCACAGTTAGAGAAAAGCAGCTGCTGTGTGTAATTTCGCGTGTACTGAACCTTACTGGAACAAGTTCGTGGCACCTTCTCTTACTCCCACAATTATTGTTATTAATTTCGTTACTTTTGGGGATACTTTTGAGGCACGCTCGCCGCGCGTTGCAATGTGACACAGTTAGAGAAAAGCAGCTGCTGTGTGTAATTTCGCGTGTACTGAACCTTACTGGAACAAGTTCGTGGCACCTTCTCTTACCCCCACAATTATTGTTATTAATTTCGTTACTTTCGGGGATACTTTTGAGGCACGCTCGCCGCGCGTTGCAATGTGACACAGTTAGAGAAAAGCAGCTGCTGTGTGTAATTTCGCGTGTACTGAACCTTACTGGAACAAGTTCGTGGCACCTTCTCTTACCCCCACAATTATTGTTATTAATTTCGTTACTTTCGGGGATACTTTTGAGGCACGCTCGCCGCGCGTTGCAATGTGCCACAGTTAGAGAAAAGCAGCTGCTGTGTGTAATTTCGCGTGTACTGAACCTTACTGAAACAAGTTCGTGGCACCTTCTCTTACCCCCACAATTATTGTTATTAATTTCGTTAATTTTGGGGATACTTTTGAGGCACGCTCGCCGCGCGTTGCAATGTGACACAGTTAGAGAAAAGCAGCTGCTGTGTGTAATTTCGCGTGTACTGAACCTTACTGGAACAAGTTCTTGGCACCTTCTCTTACCCCCACAATTATTGTTAATAATTTCGTTACTTTTGGGGATACTTTTGAGGCACGCTAGCCGCGCGTTGCAATGTGACACAGTTAGAGAAAAGCAGCTGCTGTGTGTAATTTCGCGTGTACTGAACCTTACTGGAACAAGTTCGTGGCACCTTCTCTTACCCCCACAATTATTGTTATTAATTTCGTTACTTTCGGGGATACTTTTGAGGCACGCTCGCCGCGCGTTGCAATGTGACACAGTTAGAGAAAAGCAGCTGCTGTGTGTAATTTCGCGTGTACTGAACCTTACTGGAACAAGTTCGTGGCACCTTCTCTTACCCCCACAATTATTGTTATTAATTTCGTTACTTTCGGGGATACTTTTGAGGCACGCTCGCCGCGCGTTGCAATGTGACACAGTTAGAGAAAAGCAGCTGCTGTGTGTAATTTCGCGTGTACTGAACCTTACTGGAACAAGTTCGTGGCACCTTCTCTTACCCCCACAATTATTGTTATTAATTTCGTTACTTTCGGGGATACTTTTGAGGCACGCTCGCCGCGCGTTGCAATGTGACACAGTTAGAGAAAAGCAGCTGCTGTGTGTAATTTCGCGTGTACTGAACCTTACTGGAACAAGTTCGTGGCACCTTCTCTTACCCCCACAATTATTGTTATTAATTTCGTTACTTTCGGGGATACTTTTGAGGCACGCTCGCCGCGCGTTGCAATGTGACACAGTTAAAGAAAAGCAGCTGCTGTGTGTAATTTCGCGTGTACTGAACCTTACTGGAACAAGTTCGTGGCACCTTCTCTTACCCCCACAATTATTGTTATTAATTTCGTTACTTTCGGGGATACTTTTGAGGCACGCTCGCCGCGCGTTGCAATGTGCCACAGTTAGAGAAAAGCAGCTGCTGTGTGTAATTTCGCGTGTACTGAACCTTACTGGAACAAGTTCGTGGCACCTTCTCTTACCCCCACAATTATTGTTATTAATTTCGTTACTTTCGGGGATACTTTTGAGGCACGCTCGCCGCGCGTTGCAATGTGACACAGTTAGAGAAAAGCAGCTGCTGTGTGTAATTTCGCGTGTACTGAACCTTACTGGAACAAGTTCGTGGCACCTTCTCTTACCCCCACAATTATTGTTATTAATTTCGTTACTTTCGGGGATACTTTTGAGGCACGCTCGCCGCGCGTTGCAATGTGACACAGTTAGAGAAAAGCAGCTGCTGTGTGTAATTTCGCGTGTACTGAACCTTACTGGAACAAGTTCGTGGCACCTTCTCTTACCCCCACAATTATTGTTATTAATTTCGTTACTTTCGGGGATACTTTTGAGGCACGCTCGCCGCGCGTTGCAATGTGACACAGTTAGAGAAAAGCAGCTGCTGTGTGTAATTTCGCGTGTACTGAACCTTACTGGAACAAGTTCGTGGCACCTTCTCTTACCCCCACAATTATTGTTATTAATTTCGTTACTTTCGGGGATACTTTTGAGGCACGCTCGCCGCGCGTTGCAATGTGACACAGTTAGAGAAAAGCAGCTGCTGTGTGTAATTTCGCGTGTACTGAACCTTACTGGAACAAGTTCGTGGCACCTTCTCTTACCCCCACAATTATTGTTATTAATTTCGTTACTTTCGGGGATACTTTTGAGGCACGCTCGCCGCGCGTTGCAATGTGACACAGTTAGAGAAAAGCAGCTGCTGTGTGTAATTTCGCGTGTACTGAACCTTACTGGAACAAGTTCGTGGCACCTTCTCTTACCCCCACAATTATTGTTATTAATTTCGTTACTTTCGGGGATACTTTTGAGGCACGCTCGCCGCGCGTTGCAATGTGCCACAGTTAGAGAAAAGCAGCTGCTGTGTGTAATTTCGCGTGTATTGAACCTTACTGGAACAAGTTCGTGGCACCTTCTCTTACCCCCACAATTATTGTTATTAATTTCGTTACTTTCGGGGATACTTTTGAGGCACGCTCGCCGCGCGTTGCAATGTGACACAGTTAGAGAAAAGCAGCTGCTGTGTGTAATTTCGCGTGTACTGAACCTTAATGGAACAAGTTCGTGGCACCTTCTCTTACCCCCACAATTATTGTTATTAATTTCGTTACTTTCGGGGATACTTTTGAGGCACGCTCGCCGCGCGTTGCAATGTGACACAGTTAGAGAAAAGCAGCTGCTGTGTGTAATTTCGCGTGTACTGAACCCTAATGGAACAAGTTCGTGGCACCTTCTCTTACCCCCACAATTATTGTTATTAATTTCGTTACTTTCGGGGATACTTTTGAGGCACGCTCGCCGCGCGTTGCAATGTGACACAGTTAGAGAAAAGCAGCTGCTGTGTGTAATTTCGCGTGTACTGAACCTTACTGGAACAAGTTCGTGGCACCTTCTCTTACCCCCACAATTATTGTTATTAATTTCGTTACTTTCGGGGATACTTTTGAGGCACGCTCGCCGCGCGTTGCAATGTGACACAGTTAGAGAAAAGCAGCTGCTGTGTGTAATTTCGCGTGTACTGAACCTTACTGGAACAAGTTCGTGGCACCTTCTCTTACCCCCACAATTATTGTTATTAATTTCGTTACTTTCGGGGATACTTTTGAGGCACGCTCGCCGCGCGTTGCAATGTGACACAGTTAGAGAAAAGCAGCTGCTGTGTGTAATTTCGCGTGTACTGAACCTTACTGGAACAAGTTCGTGGCACCTTCTCTTACCCCCACAATTATTGTTATTAATTTCGTTACTTTCGGGGATACTTTTGAGGCACGCTCGCCGCGCGTTGCAATGTGACACAGTTAGAGAAAAGCAGCTGCTGTGTGTAATTTCGCGTGTACTGAACCTTACTGGAACAAGTTCGTGGCACCTTCTCTTACCCCCACAATTATTGTTATTAATTTCGTTACTTTCGGGGATACTTTTGAGGCACGCTCGCCGCGCGTTGCAATGTGACACAGTTAGAGAAAAGCAGCTGCTGTGTGTAATTTCGCGTGTACTGAACCTTACTGGAACAAGTTCGTGGCACCTTCTCTTACCCCCACAATTATTGTTATTAATTTCGTTACTTTCGGGGATACTTTTGAGGCACGCTCGCCGCGCGTTGCAATGTGACACAGTTAGAGAAAAGCAGCTGCTGTGTGTAATTTCGCGTGTACTGAACCTTACTGGAACAAGTTCGTGGCACCTTCTCTTACCCCCACAATTATTGTTATTAATTTCGTTACTTTCGGGGATACTTTTGAGGCACGCTCGCCGCGCGTTGCAATGTGACACAGTTAAAGAAAAGCAGCTGCTGTGTGTAATTTCGCGTGTACTGAACCTTACTGGAACAAGTTCGTGGCACCTTCTCTTACCCCCACAATTATTGTTATTAATTTCGTTACTTTCGGGGATACTTTTGAGGCACGCTCGCCGCGCGTTGCAATGTGCCACAGTTAGAGAAAAGCAGCTGCTGTGTGTAATTTCGCGTGTACTGAACCTTACTGGAACAAGTTCGTGGCACCTTCTCTTACCCCCACAATTATTGTTATTAATTTCGTTACTTTCGGGGATACTTTTGAGGCACGCTCGCCGCGCGTTGCAATGTGACACAGTTAGAGAAAAGCAGCTGCTGTGTGTAATTTCGCGTGTACTGAACCTTACTGGAACAAGTTCGTGGCACCTTCTCTTACCCCCACAATTATTGTTATTAATTTCGTTACTTTCGGGGATACTTTTGAGGCACGCTCGCCGCGCGTTGCAATGTGACACAGTTAGAGAAAAGCAGCTGCTGTGTGTAATTTCGCGTGTACTGAACCTTACTGGAACAAGTTCGTGGCACCTTCTCTTACCCCCACAATTATTGTTATTAATTTCGTTACTTTCGGGGATACTTTTGAGGCACGCTCGCCGCGCGTTGCAATGTGACACAGTTAGAGAAAAGCAGCTGCTGTGTGTAATTTCGCGTGTACTGAACCTTACTGGAACAAGTTCGTGGCACCTTCTCTTACCCCCACAATTATTGTTATTAATTTCGTTACTTTCGGGGATACTTTTGAGGCACGCTCGCCGCGCGTTGCAATGTGACACAGTTAGAGAAAAGCAGCTGCTGTGTGTAATTTCGCGTGTACTGAACCTTACTGGAACAAGTTCGTGGCACCTTCTCTTACCCCCACAATTATTGTTATTAATTTCGTTACTTTCGGGGATACTTTTGAGGCACGCTCGCCGCGCGTTGCAATGTGACACAGTTAGAGAAAAGCAGCTGCTGTGTGTAATTTCGCGTGTACTGAACCTTACTGGAACAAGTTCGTGGCACCTTCTCTTACCCCCACAATTATTGTTATTAATTTCGTTACTTTCGGGGATACTTTTGAGGCACGCTCGCCGCGCGTTGCAATGTGCCACAGTTAGAGAAAAGCAGCTGCTGTGTGTAATTTCGCGTGTATTGAACCTTACTGGAACAAGTTCGTGGCACCTTCTCTTACCCCCACAATTATTGTTATTAATTTCGTTACTTTCGGGGATACTTTTGAGGCACGCTCGCCGCGCGTTGCAATGTGACACAGTTAGAGAAAAGCAGCTGCTGTGTGTAATTTCGCGTGTACTGAACCTTAATGGAACAAGTTCGTGGCACCTTCTCTTACCCCCACAATTATTGTTATTAATTTCGTTACTTTCGGGGATACTTTTGAGGCACGCTCGCCGCGCGTTGCAATGTGACACAGTTAGAGAAAAGCAGCTGCTGTGTGTAATTTCGCGTGTACTGAACCCTAATGGAACAAGTTCGTGGCACCTTCTCTTACCCCCACAATTATTGTTATTAATTTCGTTACTTTCGGGGATACTTTTGAGGCACGCTCGCCGCGCGTTGCAATGTGACACAGTTAGAGAAAAGCAGCTGCTGTGTGTAATTTCGCGTGTACTGAACCTTACTGGAACAAGTTCGTGGCACCTTCTCTTACCCCCACAATTATTGTTATTAATTTCGTTACTTTCGGGGATACTTTTGAGGCACGCTCGCCGCGCGTTGCAATGTGACACAGTTAGAGAAAAGCAGCTGCTGTGTGTAATTTCGCGTGTACTGAACCTTACTGGAACAAGTTCGTGGCACCTTCTCTTACCCCCACAATTATTGTTATTAATTTCGTTACTTTCGGGGATACTTTTGAGGCACGCTCGCCGCGCGTTGCAATGTGACACAGTTAGAGAAAAGCAGCTGCTGTGTGTAATTTCGCGTGTACTGAACCTTACTGGAACAAGTTCGTGGCACCTTCTCTTACCCCCACAATTATTGTTATTAATTTCGTTACTTTCGGGGATACTTTTGAGGCACGCTCGCCGCGCGTTGCAATGTGACACAGTTAGAGAAAAGCAGCTGCTGTGTGTAATTTCGCGTGTACTGAACCTTACTGGAACAAGTTCGTGGCACCTTCTCTTACCCCCACAATTATTGTTATTAATTTCGTTACTTTCGGGGATACTTTTGAGGCACGCTCGCCGTGCGTTGCAATGTGACACAGTTAGAGAAAAGCAGCTGCTGTGTGTAATTTCGCGTGTACTGAACCTTACTGGAACAAGTTCGTGGCACCCTCTCTTACCCCCACAATTATTGTTATTAATTTCGTTACTTTCGGGGATACTTTTGAGGCACGCTCGCCGCGCGTTGCAATGTGACACAGTTAGAGAAAAGCAGCTGCTGTGTGTAATTTCGCGTGTACTGAACCTTACTGGAACAAGTTCGTGGCACCTTCTCTTACCCCCACAATTATTGCTATTAATTTCGTTACTTTCGGGGATACTTTTGAGGCACGCTCGCCGCGCGTTGCAATGTGACACAGTTAGAGAAAAGCAGCTGCTGTGTGTAATTTCGCGTGTACTGAACCTTACTGGAACAAGTTCGTGGCACCTTCTCTTACCCCCACAATTATTGCTATTAATTTCGTTACTTTTGGGTATACTTTTGAGGCACGCTCGCCGCGCCCGGCATTGTGACGCATTTAGCAAAACTGCAGGCGCGCCGTGGTGACAGTTAGTTTGGCGTGTACTGAATCTTAATATGACAACTTTGTGACGCTTTGTACGGCCCCGCAACATATTCGTTCTTTCGATACTAAAGCTTGTCGAAGACGCGACGAGCGATTACCAAGAGGGATAACACTGGAGTGTGTTGTTTGCACCGGCAGAACGCTCAAAAGATAACGCCGAAGAGCTCAAAAACCAAGCGCCCGAAAATTCTGTCTTCTGAACGACTGAAAAGAGGCCTTGCACTCACGCATTTTCCTTAAGTGCGATTAGAGGCCATTCTGCGAGCGTCTATCATGGTCTGGCTGAGAGCCTGTGTTGTGGCCTCCTCTGTGCATGTAGTGTACTATAGCGTGGGCTGAGGCCAAGTTGTTTTGGAAACGCGCAATCGCGTGTGCACTTGTTGTCTTAAAGTGCAGGAAACAATGCCTGGGAATGGGGCAAGAAAGCCCCTAACGAGTATATATATTGCGCGAAGTACATTTCCTCATTTTTCAAGGCGTTTTGCGTCTACTTTATGAAATAGCACGTAGCACAGGTTCGATGGAGGCTTGTAAAGATCGTTCGCAATCATTTTATTAAACGAAGCCGCGCGTGATCGAGCAGCAGAAAAAAAAGACGCCGAGAGAGTAGCGCAGCGAGTGCCAGCTAGCATGCAAAACGCGTGCTCCCAAAACCGAAACCGGAAGGAGTTAACCCCATCCGCTTGGTTTGCTAAAGTTATTCGGCCGCTGGGCTTTCTGAGAGTGTCCGCTCGTGTTGAATGTCTTTCAAGGTCGATCCACATAGGTCGCGAATCTTAGGGCGAAAAGCGGTTCAGTGCAAATTGTTACCGACCTCAGCAAGGGGGGTTATGGGAGCAGCGATTGAAGCGCTACTATATTTGGAGGGAACAAACATTGGGAAAGTAAAAAGTGTTTTTTAATTCAAGTGAGACACAGTTACATTCATTCAACGAAAATAATATTCCTCATCAATTTTATATATTCGTGACGAGTTATGAAAATACAAGTTTATTTATTTATTATTATTAATAAGTACACTTCTTTTCAGCGACCATCGTTACAGGGGGCGTTGACGCCGCTATCACTCGCAATGCAATACACGTCTTGAAATGTGCAGAAAGACGCGCTCGTAAAGTTCACCTGTTGAAATACGCCCCCCATGGCACGTAGTGCTTTTTTGCTTGTCAAAGTTTGTCTGAATTTGGTGACGCGGGTACCTTCATCGCTTCTTAACCTGTTCAGTCAAAAGTAGTGAGTTACGACCACCAGATAATTGTGTGGTTGTTTTCGTGCGTCTGAGCTGGCTGACGGGCTTGGCGTTCGACGATAGGATCAGCGCTCTACACCTAAAGCTTTCGTCGGCCTCCAAAGAAAGTACGTTCTCTGCAGGGGTGCCATTTCGACAACCGTACGGCTGGCCTTTTCCTGCATCGCTTTCCGTGCTGAAAGCTCGAAACGCCCATCAAGTCGAATGGCGGGGCATCTGAATATATAGCTCCAAAGGCAGACAAACAAACTTCGCGCCTTTCAAACAAAATGATGTCACTTTTGCTTTTAACGCATATGGCGTCACATTATGTTTTTCTTCCGCCGGAAGTGTTCCCACCACATACAGTTGGCGCTAAGCCCCATGAACCGCCGATGAACCGCCATCTTTTGAACGTATGGGCTCCTATGGAAGCTTCGCTACCAGGTATATTTACCTTGTGTCTTTCTCTATGGAAAACACGCCGGCGGCGCTACGCACGTACCGCACATGCCCAGTGGCGTCTCGGCTCGCCCGCTGGGCCACCGGGAATACTAGGAAGGAGCGTCACGTGACAGTTTTGAAGCCTATTCATAAAAAAATTTAGAGGAATTCGATGATGGGATGAGTTCTCACGTGATAGGAAAGCGGTATCTTTAGTCGGCTCTCTTTGGTTGCGTCTGCTGCGGGAGTTTTGGAATATGCGCACATAGTCGGCGTGGCAAACGAACGCCAAGATTTAAGTGAAGGAATTAAAGTGTGTAAAGCACTGAGTCTGTTCTATCTCAGTAAGATAAAGCATCGAACCATCACGCGGCTCGCCACTTAAGCAAGCAGCAGAAAGGCGTCAATGCAGTAGCGAACGGAGGCGTCGCCGTTATAAGCAATAACCCAAGACCACCTAAACGACGTTTGGTCGAGTTTAGGGCCGGTTTCAAGAAAACGTAAAAACCCTTCGTTCTGCAAACATGCGAAGGCAACCAAGCCACCCTTCCGACGGCAATTCGTCGCGTTTGGGGACATGTTCTGGGAAAGAAAATGTCTTTCGCCCTTACAAACATGTGAAGGCGCTCCAGCGAGCGTTGAGGGTCCGCAGCGACTTCTTTTCATGTGAAAAAAAATTGTCCCATCGTGTGCACAATGATAAATGGCAAGCGGCGACCTTAACCATATTTTTTTTAATTATGGGGTTTTACGTGCCAAAACCACTTTCTGATTGTGAGGCACGCCATAGTGGAGGACTCCGAAAATTTAGACCACCTGGGGTTCTTTAACGTGCACCTAAATCTATGTACACGGGTGTTTTCGCATTTCGCCCCCATCGAAATGCGGCCGCCGTGGCCGGGATTCGACCCCGCGAACTCGTGCTCAGCAGCCTAACACCATAGCCACTGAGCAACCACGGCGGGTAACCATATTTGCGGCCCACTGTTATGGCAGACAGTCCCAGTCGACGCTGTCGTTCTGCTCAATGCCTTCTGCCTCGGAATAGACCGGCAAGGAGTCAAAAGGCACGTCTCAACAGCGTAAGGAGGTTGCACCGCGACATCGTACATAGGAGTGAACGTAAATATCAAGGAAAGGCGATGACTTCGGCGCTTAGAGTACAGGGTAATGCTATTTATTTCATTCGCAACGAAAGACTCATAGCAGAACATTTTACTAAGCAAACACGCGACAAATAACTATACCGCAAAAGATCTCGTCTCATCCTATATAGGTGCTAGACAGTGGAACAAAATTAGCAATACGATACGCACCAGTGTTTCACGAACACAACAGCTGATTTGCCAAAAACTCAGCGCAATGCTATTTATTTTATTCACAACTAAAGACTCATAGCAGAACCTTTTACTAAGCAAACAGGCGACAAATAACTATCCCGCGAAAGATCTCGTCTCATCCTATGTAGGTGCTAGACAGTGGAAGCAAAATTAGCAATTGGATACGCACCGGGGTTTCAGGAACACGAGAGCTGATTTGCCGAAAACGCCAGGAATTGCTATTTATTTCATTCACAACGAAACTCTTATAGCAGAACCTTTTACTAAGAAAACACGCGACAAATAACCATCCCGCGAAAGATCTCGTCTCATTCTGTATAGGTGCTACACAGTTAAACCAAAATTAGCAATAGGATACGCACGGGGGCTTTAGGAACACAAGAGCTGATTTAACGAAAACGCCAGGAATTGCTATTTATTTAATTCACAACGAAACTCTTATAGCAGAACCTTTTATTAGGAAAACACGCGACAAATAACTATTCCGCGAAAGATCTCGTCTGATCCTATATAAGTGCGAGACAGTGGAACAAAAGTGAGCGATAAAATACGCACCGGGGTTTCAGGTACACAAGAGCTGATTTGCCGAAAACGCAGGGCAATGCTATTTATTTCATTCACCACGAAAGACTCATAGCAGAACCTTTTACGAAAACACGTGACAAATAACTATCCCGCGAAAGATCTCGTCTCATCCTATGTAGGTGCTAGACAGTGGAACCAAAATTAGCGTTAGGATACGCACCGGGGTTTCAGGAACACAAAAGCTGACTTGCCGAAAACGCCAGGAATTGCTATTTATTTCATTCACAACGAAACTCTTATAGCAGAACCTTTTACTAAGCAAACACGCGACAAATAACTACACCGCGAAAGATATCGTGTCATCCTACATAGGTGCGATACAGCGGAACCAAAATTAGCAATAGGATATGCACCGGGTTTCAGGAACACAACAGCTGATTTGCCGAAAACGCAGGGTAATTCTATTTATTTCATTCCCAACGAAAGACTCATAACAGAACCTTTTACTAAGCAAACCCGCGACAAATAACTATCCCGCGAAAGATCTCGTGTCATCCTATATAGGTGCCAGACAGTGGAACCAAAATCAGCAATAGGATACGCACCGGGGTTTCAGGTACACAAGAGCTGATTTGCCGAAAACGTAGGGTAATGCTATTTATTTCATTCACAGCGAAAGGCTCTTAGCAGAACCTTTTACCAAGCAAACACGCGACAAATAACTATCCCGCGAAAGATCTCGTCTCATCATATACAGGTGCTAGACAGTGGAACCAAAATTAGCAATAGGATACGCACCGGGGTTTCAGGAACACAACAACTGATTTGCCGAAAACGCAGGGTAATGCTATTTATTTCATTCACAACGAAAGGCTCATAGCAGAACCTTTTACTAAGCAAACACGCGACAAATAACTATCCCGTGAAGGATCTCGTCTCATCCTATGTAGGTGCTAGACAGTGGAGCCAAAGTTAGCAATAAGATATGCACCGGGGTTTCAGGAACACAACAGCTGATTTGCCGAAAACGCAGGGTAATGCTATTTATTTCAATCACAACGGAAGACTCATAGCAGAACCTTTTATTAAGCAAACATGCGACGAATAACTATCCAGCGAAAGATCTCATCTTATCCTGTATAGGTGCTAGACAGTGGAACAAAAATTAGCAATAGGATACGCACCAGTGTTTCACGAACACAACAGCTGATTTGCCGAAAAAGCAGGGTAATTCTATTTATTTCATTCCCAACGAAAGACTCATAACAGAACCGTTTACTAAGCAAACCCGCGACAAATAACTATCCCGCGAAAGATCTCGTGTCATCCTATATAGGTGTCAGACAGTGGAACCAAAATCAGCAATAGGATACGCACCGGGGTTTCAGGTACACAAGAGCTGATTTGCCAAAAACGCAGGGTCATGCTATTTATTTCATTCACAGCGAAAGGCTCTTAGCAGAACCTTTTACCAAGCAAACACGCGACAAATAACTATCCCGTGAAGGATCTCGTCTCATCATATACAGGTGCTAGACAGTGGAACAAAAATTACCAATAGGATGTGCACCGGGTTTCAGGAACACAACAGCTGATTTGCCGAAAACGCAGGGTAATTCTATTTATTTCATTCCCAACGAAAGACTCATAACAGAACCTTTTACTAAGCAAACCCGCGACAAATAACTATCCCGCGAAAGATCTCGTGTCATCCTATATAGGTGTCAGACAGTGGAACCAAAATCAGCAATAGGATACGCACGGGGGTTTCAGGTACACAAGAGCTGATTTGCCGAAAACGCAGGGTAATGCTATTTATTTCATTCACAGCGAAAGGCTCTTAGCAGAACCTTTTACCAAGCAAACACGCGACAAATAACTATCCCGCGAAAGATCTCGTCTGATCATATACAGGTGCTAGACATTGGAACCAAAATTAGCAATAGGATACGCACCGGGGTTTCAGGAACACAACTGATTTGCCGAAAACGCAGGGTAATGCTATTTATTTCATTCACAACGAAAGGCTCATAGCAGAACCTTTTACTAAGCAAACACGCGACAAATAACTATCCCGTGAAGGATCTCGTCTCATCATATACAGGTGCTAGACAGTGGAACAAAAATTACCAATAGGATGTGCACCGGGTTTCAGGAACACAACAGCTGATTTGCCGAAAACGCAGGGTAATTCTATTTATTTCATTCCCAATGAAAGACTCATAACAGAACCTTTTACTAAGCAAACCCGCGACAAATAACTATCCCGCGAAAGATCTCGTGTCATCCTATATAGGTGTCAGACAGTGGAACCAAAATCAGCAATAGGATACGCACCGGGGTTTCAGGTACACAAGAGCTGATTTGCCGAAAACGCAGGGTAATTCTATTTATTTCATTCCCAACGAAAGACTCATAACAGAACCTTTTACTAAGCAAACCCGCGACAAATAACTATCCCGCGAAAGATCTCGTGTCATCCTATATAGGTGTCAGACAGTGGAACCAAAATCAGCAATAGGATACGCACCGGGGTTTCAGGTACACAAGAGCTGATTTGCCGAAAACGCAGGGTAATGCTATTTATTTCATTCACAGCGAAAGGCTCTTAGCAGAACCTTTTACCAAGCAAACACGCGACAAATAACTATCCCGCGAAAGATCTCGTCTCATCATATACAGGTGCTAGACATTGGAACCAAAATTAGCAATAGGATACGCACCGGGGTTTCAGGAACACAACTGATTTGCCGAAAACGCAGGGTAATGCTATTTATTTCATTCACAACGAAAGGCTCATAGCAGAACCTTTTACTAAGCAAACACGCGACAAATAACTATCCCGTGAAGGATCTCGTCTCATCATATACAGGTGCTAGACAGTGGAACAAAAATTACCAATAGGATGTGCACCGGGTTTCAGGAACACAACAGCTGATTTGCCGAAAACGCAGGGTAATTCTATTTATTTCATTCCCAACGTAAGACTCATAACAGAACCTTTTACTAAGAAAACACGCGACAAATAACCATCCCGCGAAAGATCTCGTCTCATTCTGTATAGGTGCTACACAGTTAAACCAAAATTAGCAATAGGATACGCACGGGGGCTTTAGGAACACAAGAGCTGATTTAACGAAAACGCCAGGAATTGCTATTTATTTAATTCACAACGAAACTCTTATAGCAGAACCTTTTATTAGGAAAACACGCGACAAATAACTATTCCGCGAAAGATCTCGTCTGATCCTATATAAGTGCGAGACAATGGAACAAAAGTGAGCGATAAAATACGCACCGGGGTTTCAGGTACACAAGAGCTGATTTGCCGAAAACGCAGGGCAATGCTATTTATTTCATTCACCACGAAAGACTCATAGCAGAACCTTTTACGAAAACACGTGACAAATAACTATCCCGCGAAAGATCTCGTCTCATCCTATGTAGGTGCTAGACAGTGGAACCAAAATTAGCATTAGGATACGCACCGGGGTTTCAGGAACACAAAAGCTGACTTGCCGAAAACGCCAGGAATTGCTATTTATTTCATTCACAACGAAACTCTTATAGCAGAACCTTTTACTAAGCAAACACGCGACAAATAACTACACCGCGAAAGATATCGTGTCATCCTACATAGGTGCGATACAGCGGAACCAAAATTAGCAATAGGATATGCACCGGGTTTCAGGAACACAACAGCTGATTTGCCGAAAACGCAGGGTAATTCTATTTATTTCATTCCCAACGAAAGACTCATAACAGAACCTTTTACTAAGCAAACCCGCGACAAATAACTATCCCGCGAAAGATCTCGTGTCATCCTATATAGGTGCCAGACAGTGGAACCAAAATCAGCAATAGGATACGCACCGGGGTTTCAGGTACACAAGAGCTGATTTGCCGAAAACGTAGGGTAATGCTATTTATTTCATTCACAGCGAAAGGCTCTTAGCAGAACCTTTTACCAAGCAAACACGCGACAAATAACTATCCCGCGAAAGATCTCGTCTCATCATATACAGGTGCTAGACAGTGGAACCAAAATTAGCAATAGGATACGCACCGGGGTTTCAAGAACACAACAACTGATTTGCCGAAAACGCAGGGTAATGCTATTTATTTCATTCACAACGAAAGGCTCATAGCAGAACCTTTTACTAAGCAAACACGCGACAAATAACTATCCCGTGAAGGATCTCGTCTCATCCTATGTAGGTGCTAGACAGTGGAGCCAAAGTTAGCAATAAGATATGCACCGGGGTTTCAGGAACACAACAGCTGATTTGCCGAAAACGCAGGGTAATGCTATTTATTTCAATCACAACGGAAGACTCATAGCAGAACCTTTTATTAAGCAAACATGCGACGAATAACTATCCAGCGAAAGATCTCATCTTATCCTGTATAGGTGCTAGACAGTGGAACAAAAATTAGCAATAGGATACGCACCAGTGTTTCACGAACACAACAGCTGATTTGCCGAAAAAGCAGGGTAATTCTATTTATTTCATTCCCAACGAAAGACTCATAACAGAACCGTTTACTAAGCAAACCCGCGACAAATAACTATCCCGCGAAAGATCTCGTGTCATCCTATATAGGTGTCAGACAGTGGAACCAAAATCAGCAATAGGATACGCACCGGGGTTTCAGGTACACAAGAGCTGATTTGCCAAAAACGCAGGGTAATGCTATTTATTTCATTCACAGCGAAAGGCTCTTAGCAGAACCTTTTACCAAGCAAACACGCGACAAATAACTATCCCGTGAAGGATCTCGTCTCATCATATACAGGTGCTAGACAGTGGTACAAAAATTACCAATAGGATGTGCACCGGGTTTCAGGAACACAACAGCTGATTTGCCGAAAACGCAGGGTAATTCTATTTATTTCATTCCCAACGAAAGACTCATAACAGAACCTTTTACTAAGCAAACCCGCGACAAATAACCATCCCGCGAAAGATCTCGTGTCATCCTATATAGGTGTCAGACAGTGGAACCAAAATCAGCAATAGGATACGCACCGGGGTTTCAGGTACACAAGAGCTGATTTGCCGAAAACGCAGGGTAATGCTATTTATTTCATTCACAGCGAAAGGCTCTTAGCAGAACCTTTTACCAAGCAAACACGCGACAAATAACTATCCCGCGAAAGATCTCGTCTCATCATATACAGGTGCTAGACATTGGAACCAAAATTAGCAATAGGATACGCACCGGGGTTTCAGGAACACAACTGATTTGCCGAAAACGCAGGGTAATGCTATTTATTTCATTCACAACGAAAGGCTCATAGCAGAACCTTTTACTAAGCAAACACGCGACAAATAACTATCCCGTGAAGGATCTCGTCTCATCATATACAGGTGCTAGACAGTGGAACAAAAATTACCAATAGGATGTGCACCGGGTTTCAGGAACACAACAGCTGATTTGCCGAAAACGCATGGTAATTCTATTTATTTCATTCCCAACGAAAGACTCATAACAGAACCTTTTACTAAGCAAACCCGCGACAAATAACTATCCCGCGAAAGATCTCGTGTCATCCTATATAGGTGTCAGACAGTGGAACCAAAATCAGCAATAGGATACGCACCGGGGTTTCAGGTACACAAGAGCTGATTTGCCGAAAACGCAGGGTAATTCTATTTATTTCATTCCCAACGAAAGACTCATAACAGAACCTTTTACTAAGCAAACCCGCGACAAATAACTATTCCGCGAAAGATCTCGTCTCATCCTATATAAGTGCGAGACAGTGAAACAAAAGTTAGCGATAGAATACGCACCGGGGTTTTAGGTACACAAGAGCTGATTTGCCGAAAACGTAGCGTAATGCTATTTATTTCAATCACAACGAAAGACTCATAGCAGAACGTTTACCTAAGCAAACACGCGACAAATAACTATTCCGCGAAAGATCTCGTCTCATCCTATATAAGTGCGAGACAGTGAAACAAAAGTTAGCAATAGGATATGCACCGGGTTTCAGGAACACAACAGCTGATTTGCCGAAAACGCAGGGTAATTCTAATTATTTCATTCCCAACGAAAGACTTAACAGAACCTTTTACGAAGCAAACACGCGACAAATAGCTATCCCGCGAAAGATCTCGTCTCATCCTGTATAGGTGCTAGACAGTAGAACAAAAATTAGCAATAGGATACGCACCGGGGTTTCGGGTGCACAACAACTCATTTGACGAAAACGCAGGGTAATGCTATTTATTTCATTCACACGAAATACTTATAGCAGAACCTTTTACTAATCAAACACGTGAAAAATACCTATCCCGCGAAAGATCTCATCTTATCCTGTATAGGTGCTAGACAGTGGAACAAAAATTAGCAATAGGATACGCACCGGGGTTTCAGGGACACAAGAGCTGCTTTGACGAAAGTGCAGGGTAATGCTATTTGTTTCATTCACAATGAAAGACTCATAGCAGAACCTTTTATTAAGCAAACATGCGACAAATAACTATCCCGCGAAAGATCTCATCTTATCCTGTATAGGTGCTAGACAGTAGAACAAAAATTAGCAATAGGATACGCACCGGGGTTTCAGGGACACAAGAGCTGCTTTGACGAAAGTGCAGGGTAATGCTATTTGTTTCATTCACAATGAAAGACTCATAGCAGAACCTTTTATTAAGCAAACATGCGACAAATAACAATCCCGCGAAAGATCTCATCTTATCCTGTATAGGTGCTAGACAGTGGAACAAAAATTAGCAATAGGATACGCACCGGGGTTTCAGGGACACAAGAGCTGCTTTGACGAAAACGCAGGGTAATGCTATATATTTCATTCACAACGAAAGACTCATAGCAGAACCTTTTATTAAGCAAACATGCGACGAATAACTATCCCGCGAAAGATCTCATCTTATCCTGTATAGGTGCTAGACAGTGGAACAAAAATTAGCAATAGGATACGCACCGGGGTTTCAGGGACACAAGAGCTGCTTTGACGAAAGTGCAGGGTAATGCTATTTGTTTCATTCACAATGAAAGACTCATAGCAGAACCTTTTATTAAGCAAACATGCGACAAATAACTATCCCGCGAAAGATCTCATCTTATCCTGTATAGGTGCTAGACAGTAGAACAAAAATTAGCAATAGGATACGCACCGGGGTTTCAGGGACACAAGAGCTGCTTTGACGAAAGTGCAGGGTAATGCTATTTGTTTCATTCACAATGAAAGACTCATAGCAGAACCTTTTATTAAGCAAACATGCGACAAATAACTATCCCGCGAAAGATCTCATCTTATCCTGTATAGGTGCTAGACAGTGGAACAAAAATTAGCAATAGGATACGCACCGGGGTTTCAGGGACACAAGAGCTGCTTTGACGAAAGTGCAGGGTAATGCTATTTGTTTCATTCACAATGAAAGACTCATAGCAGAACCTTTTATTAAGCAAACATGCGACAAATAACTATCCCGCGAAAGATCTCATCTTATCCTGTATAGGTGCTAGACAGTAGAACAAAAATTAGCAATAGGATACGCACCGGGGTTTCAGGGACACAAGAGCTGCTTTGACGAAAGTGCAGGGTAATGCTATTTGTTTCATTCACAATGAAAGACTCATAGCAGAACCTTTTATTAAGCAAACATGCGACAAATAACTATCCCGCGAAAGATCTCATCTTATCCTGTATAGGTGCTAGACAGTGGAACAAAAATTAGCAATAGGATACGCACCGGGGTTTCAGGGACACAAGAGCTGCTTTGACGAAAGCGCAGGGTAATGCTATTTGTTTCATTCACAATGAAAGACTCATAGCAGAACCTTTTATTAAGCAAACATGCGACAAATAACTATCCCGCGAAAGATCTCATCTTATCCTGTATAGGTGCTAGACAGTGGAACAAAAATTAGCAATAGGATACGCACCGGGGTTTCAGGGACACAAGAGCTGCTTTGACGAAAGCGCAGGGTAATGCTATTTGTTTCATTCACAACGAAAGACTCATAGCAGAACCTTTTATTAAGCAAACATGCGACAAATAACTATCCCGCGAAAGATCTCATCTTATCCTGTATAGGTGCTAGACAGTGGAACCAAAATTAGCATTAGGATACGCACCGGGGTTTCAGGAACACAAAAGCTGACTTGCCGAAAACGCCAGGAATTGCTATTTATTTCATTCACAACGAAACTCTTATAGCAGAACCTTTTACTAAGCAAACACGCGACAAATAACTACACCGCGAAAGATATCGTGTCATCCTACATAGGTGCGATACAGCGGAACCAAAATTAGCAATAGGATATGCACCGAGTTTCAGGAACACAACAGCTGATTTCCCGAAAACGCAGGGTAATTCTATTTATTTCATTCCCAACGAAAGACTCATAACAGAACCTTTTACTAAGCAAACCCGCGACAAATAACTATCCCGCGAAAGATCTCGTGTCATCCTATATAGGTGCCAGACAGTGGAACCAAAATCAGAAATAGGATACGCACCGGGGTTTCAGGTACACAAGAGCTGATTTGCCGAAAACGTAGGGTAATGCTATTTATTTCATTCACAGCGAAAGGCTCTTAGCAGAACCTTTTACCAAGCAAACACGCGACAAATAACTATCCCGCGAAAGATCTCGTCTCATCATATACAGGTGCTAGACAGTGGAACCAAAATTAGCAATAGGATACGCACCGGGGTTTCAGGAACACAACAACTGATTTGCCGAAAACGCAGGGTAATGCTATTTATTTCATTCACAACGAAAGGCTCATAGCAGAACCTTTTACTAAGCAAACACGCGACAAATAACTATCCCGTGAAGGATCTCGTCTCATCCTATGTAGGTGCTAGACAGTGGAGCCAAAGTTAGCAATAAGATATGCACCGGGGTTTCAGGAACACAACAGCTGATTTGCCGAAAACGCAGGGTAATGCTATTTATTTCAATCACAACGGAAGACTCATAGCAGAACCTTTTATTAAGCAAACATGCGACGAATAACTATCCAGCGAAAGATCTCATCTTATCCTGTATAGGTGCTAGACAGTGGAACAAAAATTAGCAATAGGATACGCACCAGTGTTTCACGAACACAACAGCTGATTTGCCGAAAAAGCAGGGTAATTCTATTTATTTCATTCCCAACGAAAGACTCATAACAGAACCGTTTACTAAGCAAACCCGCGACAAATAACTATCCCGCGAAAGATCTCGTGTCATCCTATATAGGTGTCAGACAGTGGAACCAAAATCAGCAATAGGATACGCACCGGGGTTTCAGGTACACAAGAGCTGATTTGCCAAAAACGCAGGGTAATGCTATTTATTTCATTCACAGCGAAAGGCTCTTAGCAGAACCTTTTACCAAGCAAACACGCGACAAATAACTATCCCGTGAAAGATCTCGTCTCATCATATACAGGTGCTAGACAGTGGTACAAAAATTACCAATAGGATGTGCACCGGGTTTCAGGAACACAACAGCTGATTTGCCGAAAACGCAGGGTAATTCTATTTATTTCATTCCCAACGAAAGAATCATAACAGAACCTTTTACTAAGCAAACCCGCGACAAATAACTATCCCGCGAAAGATCTCGTGTCATCCTATATAGGTGTCAGAGAGTGGAACCAAAATCAGCAATAGGATACGCACCGGGGTTTCAGGTACACAAGAGCTGATTTGCCGAAAACGCAGGGTAATGCTATTTATTTCATTCACAGCGAAAGGCTCTTAGCAGAACCTTTTACCAAGCAAACACGCGACAAATAACTATCCCGCGAAAGATCTCGTCTCATCATATACAGGTGCTAGACATTGGAACCAAAATTAGCAATAGGATACGCACCGGGGTTTCAGGAACACAACTGATTTGCCGAAAACGCAGGGTAATGCTATTTATTTCATTCACAACGAAAGGCTCATAGCAGAACCTTTTACTAAGCAAACACGCGACAAATAACTATCCCGTGAAGGATCTCGTCTCATCATATACAGGTGCTAGACAGTGGAACAAAAATTACCAATAGGATGTGCACCGGGTTTCAGGAACACAACAGCTGATTTGCCGAAAACGCATGGTAATTCTATTTATTTCATTCCCAACGAAAGACTCATAACAGAACCTTTTACTAAGCAAACCCGCGACAAATAACTATCCCGCGAAAGATCTCGTGTCATCCTATATAGGTGTCAGACAGTGGAACCAAAATCAGGAATAGGATACGCACCGGGGTTTCAGGTACACAAGAGCTGATTTGCCGAAAACGCAGGGTAATTCTATTTATTTCATTCCCAACGAAAGACTCATAACAGAACCTTTTACTAAGCAAACCCGCGACAAATAACTATTCCGCGAAAGATCTCGTCTCATCCTATATAAGTGCGAGACAGTGAAACAAAAGTTAGCGATAGAATACGCACCGGGGTTTTAGGTACACAAGAGCTGATTTGCCGAAAACGTAGCGTAATGCTATTTATTTCAATCACAACGAAAGACTCATAGCAGAACGTTTACCTAAGCAAACACGCGACAAATAACTATTCCGCGAAAGATCTCGTCTCATCCTATATAAGTGCGAGACAGTGAAACAAAAGTTAGCAATAGGATATGCACCGGGTTTCAGGAACACAACAGCTGATTTGCCGAAAACGCAGGGTAATTCTAATTATTTCATTCCCAACGAAAGACTTAACAGAACCTTTTACGAAGCAAACACGCGACAAATAGCTATCCCGCGAAAGATCTCGTCTCATCCTGTATAGGTGCTAGACAGTAGAACAAAAATTAGCAATAGGATACGCACCGGGGTTTCCGGTTCACAACAACTCATTTGACGAAAACGCAGGGTAATGCTATTTATTTCATTCACACGAAATACTTATAGCAGAACCTTTTACTAATCAAACACGTGAAAAATACCTATCCCGCGAAAGATCTCATCTTATCCTGTATAGGTGCTAGACAGTGGAACAAAAATTAGCAATAGGATACGCACCGGGGTTTCAGGGACACAAGAGCTGCTTTGACGAAAGTGCAGGGTAATGCTATTTGTTTCATTCACAATGAAAGACTCATAGCAGAACCTTTTATTAAGCAAACATGCGACAAATAACTATCCCACGAAAGATCTCATCTTATCCTGTATAGGTGCTAGACAGTAGAACAAAAATTAGCAATAGGATACGCACCGGGGTTTCAGGGACACAAGAGCTGCTTTGACGAAAGTGCAGGGTAATGCTATTTGTTTCATTCACAATGAAAGACTCATAGCAGAACCTTTTATTAAGCAAACATGCGACAAATAGCAATCCCGCGAAAGATCTCATCTTATCCTGTATAGGTGCTAGACAGTGGAACAAAAATTAGCAATAGGATACGCACCGGGGTTTCAGGGACACAAGAGCTGCTTTGACGAAAACGCAGGGTAATGCTATATATTTCATTCACAACGAAAGACTCATAGCAGAACCTTTTATTAAGCAAACATGCGACGAATAACTATCCCGCGAAAGATCTCATCTTATCCTGTATAGGTGCTAGACAGTGGAACAAAAATTAGCAATAGGATACGCACCGGGGTTTCAGGGACACAAGAGCTGCTTTGACGAAAGTGCAGGGTAATGCTATTTGTTTCATTCACAATGAAAGACTCATAGCAGAACCTTTTATTAAGCAAACATGCGACAAATAACTATCCCGCGAAAGATCTCATCTTATCCTGTATAGGTGCTAGACAGTAGAACAAAAATTAGCAATAGGATACGCACCGGGGTTTCAGGGACACAAGAGCTGCTTTGACGAAAGTGCAGGGTAATGCTATTTGTTTCATTCACAATGAAAGACTCATAGCAGAACCTTTTATTAAGCAAACATGCGACAAATAACTATCCCGCGAAAGATCTCATCTTATCCTGTATAGGTGCTAGACAGTGGAACAAAAATTAGCAATAGGATACGCACCGGGGTTTCAGGGACACAAGAGCTGCTTTGACGAAAGTGCAGGGTAATGCTATTTGTTTCATTCACAATGAAAGACTCATAGCAGAACCTTTTATTAAGCAAACATGCGACAAATAACTATCCCGCGAAAGATCTCATCTTATCCTGTATAGGTGCTAGACAGTAGAACAAAAATTAGCAATAGGATACGCACCGGGGTTTCAGGGACACAAGAGCTGCTTTGACGAAAGTGCAGGGTAATGCTATTTGTTTCATTCACAATGAAAGACTCATAGCAGAACCTTTTATTAAGCAAACATGCGACAAATAACTATCCCGCGAAAGATCTCATCTTATCCTGTATAGGTGCTAGACAGTGGAACAAAAATTAGCAATAGGATACGCACCGGGGTTTCAGGGACACAAGAGCTGCTTTGACGAAAGCGCAGGGTAATGCTATTTGTTTCATTCACAATGAAAGACTCATAGCAGAACCTTTTATTAAGCAAACATGCGACAAATAACTATCCCGCGAAAGATCTCATCTTATCCTGTATAGGTGCTAGACAGTGGAACAAAAATTAGCAATAGGATACGCACCGGGGTTTCAGGGACACAAGAGCTGCTTTGACGAAAGCGCAGGGTAATGCTATTTGTTTCATTCACAACGAAAGACTCATAGCAGAACCTTTTATTAAGCAAACATGCGACAAATAACTATCCCGCGAAAGATCTCATCTTATCCTGTATAGGTGCTAAACAGTAGAACAAAAATTAGCAATAGGATGCGCACCGGGGTTTCATGTACAGAAGAGCTGGTTTGACGAAAGTGCAGGGTAATGTTATTTGTTTCATTCACAATGAAAGACTCATAGCAGAACCTTTTATTAAGCAAACATGCGACAAATAACTATCCCGCGAAAGATCTCATCTTATCCTGTATAGGTGCTAGACAGTGGAACAAAAATTAGCAATAGGATACGCACCGGGGTTTCAGGGACACAAGAGCTGCTTTGACGAAAGTGCAGGGTAATGCTATTTGTTTAATTCACAATGAAAGACTCATAGCAGAACCTTTTATTAAGCAAACATGCGACAAATAACTATCCCGCGAAAGATCTCATCTTATCCTGTATAGGTGCTAGACAGTGGAACAAAAATTAGCAATAGGATACGCACCGGGGTTTCAGGGACACAAGAGCTGCTTTGACGAAAGCGCAGGGTAATGCTATTTGTTTCATTCACAACGAAAGACTCATAGCAGAACCTTTTATTAAGCAAACATGCGACAAATAACTATCCCGCGAAAGATCTCATCTTATCCTGTATAGGTGCTAGACAGTAGAACAAAAATTAGCAATAGGATACGCACCGGGGTTTCAGGGACACAAGAGCTACTTTGACGAAAGTGCAGGGTAATGCTATTTGTTTCATTCACAATGAAAGACTCATAGCAGAACCTTTTATTAAGCAAACATGCGACAAATAACAATCCCGCGAAAGATCTCATCTTATCCTGTATAGGTGCTAGACAGTGGAACAAATATTAGCAATAGGATACGCACCGGGGTTTCAGGGACACAAGAGCTGCTTTGACGAAAACGCAGGGTAATGCTATATATTTCATTCACAACGAAAGACTCATAGCAGAACCTTTTATTAAGCAAACATGCGACGAATAACTATCCCGCGAAAGATCTCATCTTATCCTGTATAGGTGCTAGACAGTGGAACAAAAATTAGCAATAGGATACGCACCGGGGTTTCAGGGACACAAGAGCTGCTTTGACGAAAGTGCAGGGTAATGCTATTTGTTTCATTCACAATGAAAGACTCATAGCAGAACCTTTTATTAAGCAAACATGCGACAAATAACTATCCCGCGAAAGATCTCATCTTATCCTGTATAGGTGCTACACAGTAGAACAAAAATTAGCAATAGGATACGCACCGGGGTTTCAGGGACACAAGAGCTGCTTTGACGAAAGTGCAGGGTAATGCTATTTGTTTCATTCACAATGAAAGACTCATAGCAGAACCTTTTATTAAGCAAACATGCGACAAATAACTATCCCGCGAAAGATCTCATCTTATCCTGTATAGGTGCTAGACAGTGGAACAAAAATTAGCAATAGGATACGCACCGGGGTTTCAGGGACACAAGAGCTGCTTTGACGAAAGTGCAGGGTAATGCTATTTGTTTCATTCACAATGAAAGACTCATAGCAGAACCTTTTATTAAGCAAACATGCGACAAATAACTATCCCGCGAAAGATCTCATCTTATCCTGTATAGGTGCTAGACAGTAGAACAAAAATTAGCAATAGGATACGCACCGGGGTTTCAGGGACACAAGAGCTGCTTTGACGAAAGTGCAGGGTAATGCTATTTGTTTCATTCACAATGAAAGACTCATAGCAGAACCTTTTATTAAGCAAACATGCGACAAATAACTATCCCGCGAAAGATCTCATCTTATCCTGTATAGGTGCTAGACAGTGGAACAAAAATTAGCAATAGGATACGCACCGGGGTTTCAGGGACACAAGAGCTGCTTTGACGAAAGCGCAGGGTAATGCTATTTGTTTCATTCACAATGAAAGACTCATAGCAGAACCTTTTATTAAGCAAACATGCGACAAATAACTATCCCGCGAAAGATCTCATCTTATCCTGTATAGGTGCTAGACAGTGGAACAAAAATTAGCAATAGGATACGCACCGGGGTTTCAGGGACACAAGAGCTGCTTTGACGAAAGCGCAGGGTAATGCTATTTGTTTCATTCACAACGAAAGACTCATAGCAGAACCTTTTATTAAGCAAACATGCGACAAATAACTATCCCGCGAAAGATCTCATCTTATCCTGTATAGGTGCTAGACAGTAGAACAAAAATTAGCAATAGGATGCGCACCGGGGTTTCATGTACAGAAGAGCTGGTTTGACGAAAGTGCAGGGTAATGCTATTTGTTTCATTCACAATGAAAGACTCATAGCAGAACCTTTTATTAAGCAAACATGCGACAAATAACTATCCCGCGAAAGATCTCATCTTATCCTGTATAGGTGCTAGACAGTGGAACAAAAATTAGCAATAGGATACGCACCGGGGTTTCAGGGACACAAGAGCTGCTTTGACGAAAGTGCAGGGTAATGCTATTTGTTTCATTCACAATGAAAGACTCATAGCAGAACCTTTTATTAAGCAAACATGCGACAAATAACTATCCCGCGAAAGATCTCATCTTATCCTGTATAGGTGCTAGACAGTGGAACAAAAATTAGCAATAGGATACGCACCGGGGTTTCAGGGACACAAGAGCTGCTTTGACGAAAGCGCAGGGTAATGCTATTTGTTTCATTCACAACGAAAGACTCATAGCAGAACCTTTTATTAAGCAAACATGCGACAAATAACTATCCCGCGAAAGATCTCATCTTATCCTGTATAGGTGCTAGACAGTAGAACAAAAATTAGCAATAGGATACGCACCGGGGTTTCAGGGACACAAGAGCTGCTTTGACGAAAGTGCAGGGTAATGCTATTATTTCATTCACAATGAAAGACTCATAGCAGAACCTTTTATTAAGCAAACATGCGACAAATAACTATCCCGCGAAACATCTCATCTTATCCTGTATAGGTGCTAGACAGTAGAACAAAAATTAGCAATAGGATACGCACCGGGGTTTCAGGGACACAAGAGCTGCTTTGACGAAAGTGCAGGGTAATGCTATTTGTTTCATTCACAATGAAAGACTCATAGCAGAACCTTTTATTAAGCAAACATGCGACAAATAACTATCCCGCGAAAGATCTCATCTTATCCTGTATAGGTGCTAGACAGTGGAACAAAAATTAGCAATAGGATACGCACCGGGGTTTCAGGGACACAAGAGCTGCTTTGACGAAAGCGCAGGGTAATGCTATTTGTTTCATTCACAATGAAAGACTCATAGCAGAACCTTTTATTAAGCAAACATGCGACAAATAACTATCCCGCGAAAGATCTCATCTTATCCTGTATAGGTGCTAGACAGTGGAACAAAAATTAGCAATAGGATACGCACCGGGGTTTCAGGGACACAAGAGCTGCTTTGACGAAAGCGCAGGGTAATGCTATTTGTTTCATTCACAACGAAAGACTCATAGCAGAACCTTTTATTAAGCAAACATGCGACAAATAACTATCCCGCGAAAGATCTCATCTTATCCTGTATAGGTGCTAGACAGTAGAACAAAAATTAGCAATAGGATGCGCACCGGGGTTTCATGTACAGAAGAGCTGGTTTGACGAAAACGCAGGGTAATGCTATTTGTTTCATTCACAACGAAAGACTCATAGCAGAACCTTTTATTAAGCAAACACGCGACAAATAACTATCCCGCGAAAGATCTCGTCTCATTCTGTATAGGTGCGAGAGAGTGGAACAAATATTAGCAATAGGATACGTACCAGGGTTTCAGGTGCACAAAAGCTGATTTGACGAAAACGCGGGGTAATGGTATTTATTTCATTGACAACGAAAGAGTCATAGCAGAACCTTTTACTGAGCAAACACGCGACAAATAACTATCCCGCGAAAGATCTCGTCTAAATCTGTATAGTTGCTGGGCAGCGGAACAAAAATTAGCAAAAGGACACGCACCGGGGTTTCAGGTACACAAGAGCTGATTTGACGAAAACACAGGGTAATGCTATTTATTTCATTCAGAACGAAAGACTCATCGCACAACCTTTAACTAAGCAAACACGCGAGAAATAACTATCCCGCGAAAGATCTCGTCTCATTCTGTACAGCTGCGAGACAGTGGTACAAATGTTAGAAATAGGATACGCACAGGGGTTTCAGGTACACAAGAGCTGGTTTGACGAAACGATAGACCATGCTAGGGCCAGCACACTTAGGATGGTTTTTGAGGCGAGAGCGCCGACTAACTACGGTTGTAAGCGAAAGTGATACTTTGAAAATTATGTCGCCACGGGTCTGGCTCCGCAGACTTTCTCCGCGTTACAAGGCAACGCATTTGAAGCGAAGAACGACGCCCGTGGCAGCGGAAACCTAGGCGTTATACTTTCTACGTGCATCCGAGCCTTTTACGGCATGCGCCACTAAGCCACTAATCGTTACCACGCCCCACGCAAACACGAATGGTCCGGCAACAATGTGGTCTTATTCCTACCCAAAAGACACCACGCACAAGGCCCGGTGAGCGGGAGGGGCGGTTTCAGAGCAGGATGCCTTGCCGAGGCTTGCAGAATCACGTGACTCTCCCTCGTAGTTTTTTTTTTATTTTCCTCCCTTCATGCCCGCGGTCCCATAAATCCATAGGGCCTCACGGGCTGCTTAGGCGGCGCTGCGAAAACGCCGGTGAACACAGCCCTCTATGCCGTGCTTATATGTTTCAGGTAGTACAAAAGGCGATGCCCTGCTTTTGAATGCATGGAATCGCGGTATATCTGCTCGTCCAAGCTCCGCTGCGTTGGGGATTTTGGAGAATTTCGTGCATGTGAGGCATTGTAGTACGCCTTGCGTCACCAGGGACGCAAAACGCTCTGCCGAATGCGTGCACTGCGCACGAGAAGTCGCAGAGGCCGTTTTCGTGCGTGGCAGCTTTCAATGCATGTTCTGCTCAAGTAGCATGATGCCAAGCTGCAACGGCAGACTGCTGCTGTATGTGTCCGTTCGCTTAAGCACGTGCACTATCTGAGAGCCATCGCGCAATTACAATGAAGAAGTTAACTAATGAAACTAATATAAGAATCTGCTGGCGTTAGCACCGTGACTCAGCTTGAGCAGCTATGGTATGTGTTGACGCTGAGGCTGCCGGCCACATGCATGCTTAGGCTGCAAAAGCGCATTCAAAGACATGGCAATCAGTAAATACTGTGATTGAGTATGTTTATCCTTAGCGCTGACTGACACGCAGCGGCTGTTTCTTTCTGAGGAAGAACGATGCAGCCACAGGAACAGTTTCGTTAGTTGTCATTCATTTGTTTACAGTAACATATAATTGGACAAAGGCTGTTTAAAGACAGCTTTTTATGTACAGTTCCCTATCTTACCACCACAACTGACTGTGTCACGCATTCGATCAATTATCTTTCGCTTGTTCACTCAGCAACGCGTTCAGAAACAGCTTCCGCGGCTCTATATGAACTTTTGCTTAGTTAGGTTGGCCGCTTCACTATAACAAATTGCTTTAGGTCCTGTAAATTCCTCTGCGTGACAGTTTTCTAAGAAAAAAAGAAATTATCCGTATGTACCTATAGAGAAGGCTGCGTTTTTCATAGTTAAGCTAACATTAAATTAAAATTTGTCATGGCTAAGCACTTTCGACGACATCATCCACAGGCTACTCACAGCGAACGCAGGTGCTCTTTCCGATAGCTGAACACCAAAATAAAACAGGAAATGAACCCCGAACACACACACAAATCAAGCGAGACCGGCTGTATACAGCCCGCTGACAGAGTAACCTAATGCGGAGGGCTGAGAACTTGTATGCTACCCAGCCAATTTTGTCTCTCGCGACCTAGTTGTTGCACAGAGTGTAGAGAATGCCAGCGTGTCAAGCCCACGATTCTAATGAGAATTCACCATGCATCAGTAACGGCGGTGACGACGCTTGGGGACAGCGCGCTTCTCAGCGCAGTGTGGCGTATACTCGGCGTGTCCGCCCGCCTTCAGCAAGGTTTGTTGGACAAAAATCGCCCGCACTTCGTGACCTGTGCTGCATTCGGTAGCGTACAACCGCCCACGTGCGTGTCGAACACTTTTCGACTGCGAGATATACGCACAAAACCCAAAACAGTGCACAAAACGAGCAAGACTCGTGTTACTCTACAGGACGGCGTATTTTTCATGCTACCGAGCCAACTTCGTTGACTGCGGCCAGGTCGCGCCACGGTGCGTTCAAAACTAAAGCTTCGCAAAGTAGCGCTACGCTTTGAAGAATGCCGCCCCCGCTTCGCGCGCTCTGGTGGAGGCTGACTCCGCGTCGCGCCGGCTTCATTTGTTTACAGTGGCGCTTTAGCGCCATTTTCGCTTGAGAAGCGTCTACGGAGTTGAAAGGAGCACTTGTTGGCGCCGTTGCTCTTCTGTGTTGTTTTGGTTTACGAATGCCTTGAACTTTTGCGGCAAGTGCGACGTCTCTTCACGGCATTTTCTATCACCATGGCCCGCTGCGCGTTCGTATGCCAAAATAGTTTCAGCAAAGACGAGAAGCTCTTCTCGAAGCCGTTCGGTAAGCGCTACGGTTTAATAAGAAAGACGTGGATTCATCGAATTGGAAGGGAGAACTGCAGACCAACATTCGCCACACGACTATACGAGGCAGTTGCGAGTCTCTCACAGTACAGTCCTACGCGACGTGTACTTTGTTTATATAAGCAGTACGGTCCAGTTGCGTAGCCAGAAATTTCGTTCGGGGGAGGGGTGCTCACGTTGCAGCTCGGCCTCCTACTTAAGAGGAAGCTTTAGCTCGGGTGGTCGTATCTAAATACATGTAGAAGGAGAATTCGTTTTTCTCGGCAACCACTCCACCAAATTTGACGAAGTTTGTTGCATTTCAAAGAAAAACTTAAATTTAGTGACTGCTTGTTTTGAATTTTTCATTTAGGTTGTTGATTCTTTATTAAGATTTGGCATAAATCGCAAATTTTCAGAAAACGAAACTATCGAGTTCAAAGCTCTGGAACTCAACAACAAAAATGATATCGAAATTATGTGAATTGCATATAATAGTACATCTACAGCGGACAAAATTGTTACGTTATGCGTGAATATAAAACAATTTATTACTACGGAGATACGGTTTTGCGTGGCCCTTGTACACAACGTAAGCAATTCACGTAAGATACCAATTGACGTACAAAATTTCTCAGCTTTGACTGTTACAGTAGATGCCGTTTAAAGAACCGCAATATCTGTTCTTGATGCAGAGCTTTTCGTTTGCAAACGTCGTGCTTCTATATCTTTCGAACTTACGAATTTTTTCAAGATATTTCAAACGAAATTCAGACCCCAAATCGAAATTCCGTTTCCAACAGACACTATAACTTAGCTTTCTCTCTCAAATACAACAAATTTCATTAAAAGCGATCCAGGGGTTATCTCAGAAAAGTGCTTCTGCGTTTTACATGTATTTGAATAGGCCGCGTCAGAGTTGGGCCCTAGCTAAAGCTTCCACTTGAACAATTTGTCGAGGGTTCAAATAGATGAATTCATGGATAAAATATATACTGCAGTGCCATTGCCAAAGATGCTGCAAACGATTTCTTGAACGCTACGCACTGTCAATACAAGCAAAATATGCATTTTTTTCATAAAAGAATATACTCGTATGGGACAAAACTTGTGCCCGAAATTGCTCCCAAAATGACTGATATCAATGCTTCCATATTTTTGTCTATTTAATAAGCAAAGAAAATATCACACGAACTTTAGAATTATATCAGTTCGAAACCAGCAAAACAGTGGATGCGTTTGATATGAAAAATGTAAAGGCTATGAAATGAACAAGGTGAGGACAAATATGTTAATGAAACTTTGTGATTCAAGAACCTTGTTTACATTCTTTTACATATGCAACGGTCAGTCAAAAATCTCAGTGACGCTGTAATTTTTTCCAACGTATTACGCAAGAGTAGCTGTCACCGGTCGTGTATCGCGAGCAATTGCATCGAAATTATAGTCGCAACGGAGAGCACGTATAAAAAGCAGGAGTTCTACAAAATATACGAGGGCCAGTCCAATGGAAGTGAGCCAATGCGAGCGTATGACAAACGAGGTACTTTATTTAAAAGCAGTCTAGACATTTGTGCTATAGACTAACGAGTCGCATGATTCCCGTCTCACAAACTCATTGGGTTGAAAGCATGTGTAGCCCCAGCAAACAAGGACGAAAGGGAGACGACACCACAATGCGCTCCCTTCCGTCTTTGTTTGCTGGCGCTAATTATGCTTTCAGTTTACCAACACGCCCAACAAATGGCAATCCTTGGGTTGCTTCTTTAAAAAGTCTGTAACTGACTCTTTCACGTCATCGTCCATCACGAATCTGGTTCCCTTGAGCTGTTTTTTTTTTCAGTTGCCCCAAAATGTGGAAGTGGCAAGGCGACAGGTCTGAGCTGTATGGTGGATATTGCAGCGTTTGCCACTTGAACTTTTCCAGTTTTGTGTTAACCGTGCACATCAGCGACGTGCGGACGGGCATTACCGTGCAACCAGATGACTCCAATAATCGATTTTCCACGTCGTTTGTTCTTTATTGTGACACGCAGCCGATCAGACGTTTCACAATATCGGAAACAATTGACAGTCTCTCAATATTTGGCAAATTCTATCAGTAATGGCCCCTGACGATCTAAAAAAAAGTAAACAACACCTTTCCGATCGAAACGACGGTCTTTGTTTTCTTTGGGGATGGTTAATTCGAATGTTTCCACTGTAAGCTTTGCCGTCGTGTTTCAGGCTCGTAATAGTGGCACCATGGCTCGGCCCCGGTCGCAATTGCAGACAAGAAGTCGTCGCCCTCATCGTGATACCGGATTAGATGACTCAAGACAGCGCCGAACTTCTCCGTCTTCTGGCGGTGGTTCGAAATCTTGGGCATCGATTGCGCACATAAAAGCCGATGACAGAGATGTTCATCAATTATGGTGTGAACAAAAGCGTGGCTCAGGAACTCAGGAAGAGGACCTTAGTGTTGAAGCAATAAACGACAATCTTGTGGGCATTATTAAGGAGTGTGCAATGGAAGTTGGTGGTAACTCCGTTAGGCAGGATACCAGCAAACTATCGAAGGAGACGAAAGATCTGATCAAGACACGCCAATGTATGAAAGCTTCTAACCATGCAGCTAGAATAGAACAGGCAGCCCTTTCGAAGTTAATCAACACGCGTAAGACAGCTGACATAAGGAAGTATAATATGCATAGAATTGAACATGCTCTCAGGAACGGAGGAAGCCTAAAAGCAGTGAAGAAGAAACTAGGAATAGGCAAGAATCAGATGTATGCGTTAAGAGACAAAGCCGGCAATATCATTACTAATATGGATGAGATAGTTCAAGTGGCTGAGTAGTTCTATAGAGATTTATACAGTACTAGTGGCACCCACAACGATAATGGATGAGAAAATAGTCTAGAGGAATTCGAAATCCCAAAGGTAACGCCGGAAGAAGTAAAGAACGCCTTGGGAGATATGCAAAGGGAGAAAGCAGCTGGGGAGGATCAGGTAACAGCAGGTTTGTTGAAGGATGGTGGACAGATTATTCTAGAGAAACTGGCTACCCTGTATACGCAATACCTCATGACCTCGAGCGTACCGGAATCTTGGAAGAACGGTAACATAATCCTAATCCATAAGAAAGGGGACGCCAGACTTGAAAAATTATAGACCGATCAGCTTACTGTCCGTTGCCTACAAACTATTTACTAAAGTAATCGCAAATAGAATCAGGAACACCTTAGACTTTTGTCAAGCAAAGGACCAGGCAGGATTCCGTAAAGGCTACTCAACAATAGATCATATTCACACTATCAATCAGGTGATAGAGAAATGTGCGGAATATAACCAACCCTTATATATAGCTTTCATTGATTACGAGAAAGCGTTTGATCCTGTCGAAACCTCAGCAGTCATGGAGGCATTACGGAATCAGGGTGTACATGAGCCGTATGTAAAAATACTGAAGGATATCTATAGCGGCTCCACAGCCACCGTAGTCCGGCCTCCATAAAGCAAGCAACAAAATCCCAATAAAGAAAGGCGTCAGGCAGGGAGATACGATCTCTCCAATGCTATTCACAGCGTGTTTACAGGAGGTATTCAGAGACCTGGACTGGGGAGAATTGGGGATAAAAGTTAATGGAGAATACCTTAGTAACTTGCGATTCGCTGATGACATTGCCTTGCTTAGTAACTCAGGGTACCAATTGCAATACATGCTCACTGACCTGGAGAGGCAAAGCAGAAGAGTGGGTCTAAAAATTAATCTGCAGAAAACTAAAGTAATGTTTAACAGTCTCGAAAGAGAACAGCAATTTACGATAGGCAGTGAGGCACTGGAAGTCGTAAGGGAATACATCTACTTAGGGCAGGTAGTGACCACGGATCCGGATCATGAGACTGAAATAACCAGAAGAATAAGAATGGTCTGGGGTGCGTTTGGCAGGCATTCTCAAATCATGAACAACAGGTTGCCACTATCCCTCAAAAGGAAAGTGTATGACAGCTGTGTGTTACCAGTACTCACATATGGGGCAGAAACCTGGAGGCTTACGAAAAGGGTTCTACAACGGAACCATAATTGCGTAAGGTGAGAAGGCTCACTTTCATTTGATCACCCTCGTACATTATTAAAAACACACAATGGAATATACAAATGCGAACTCACAGCTTGATAAAGGGCAAAAAGGTGTCACTGGAAGCGAAGCTCACAGCACGTATGCAGAAAACCTAGCAGCCAGATATGTAAATATACGTATAAATCTTCACTAAATCTACGTATCTAAGAAAAAGTCACCGCATATAATGCATCAAACAAAGCAAATAAACATGTTAAGCACTCACAGATTCACAGAATCATATATCTGTGATAGATCACCTAATAAGAGTATCCGGTAACTGAAGCGTCCCGTAACAAAAGTAACAAAATCGAACTTTCATCATACGACAAGTCGCTGCGCTGCAACAATGTATGTTTTTAACGCGAGAGCGTTAAGGAGCTCGTGTCACAGAAAAGCCGGTGTCGTCGGCGTCGGCGGCGTTGGCCGTGAGCGATAAATCTCAGCAGGCATTTCATGAATAAAAAACAACTTGCAAGATGGGCTGGGTGGGAATCGAACTAGGGTCTCTGGAGTGTGAGACGGAGACGCTACCACTCAGCCACGAGTCAATGCTTCAAAGCGGTACAAAAGCGCCTCTAGTGAATGCGGTGTTGCCTTAGAAACGAGCTGTTTCTAAGGCTCAGGCGTGCGTCGCTTGCTCAGGCTCACATTTCGTTGCCGCGCCGAACGCGGCGTTGCTCGACGCTCACCGCGTCCGATGCGGGGCGCGTTGTCGCTGCGCCGTAGCCCATTGTCTTACACCCCTTGGCGGGTCGACGGGAACGCTGTCGCGTTCCACTCTTGAAGGCGAAGATTAAGCGTCCTCCAATTTTTGTTCATCTTGAGGGGCAGGGCGACCGAAATGAACAAATGCAAATGAAAGTATGTTGGCCACAATCGAATGCCTACTTTGTGCACCTAATGTAGCTACCTTAGGAGTATCGAAGAAAACGTGAGACTCTTAGTCCACCGAGAGCCCATGCGCAAACTTCTCGGTATCCTACACCGGCAAGAAAAGACTTTCCGGAGAGGTTGCGCTCAAGCCAAAGTGGCGCAATCCGTCGAGTCCCCACAGTGATGACGGCGAGCCACCATTGTTTCTTTATCTTGTCTGTTAGCCAGAAAGCGTCCAAAACTCTGCAAGGCGAAAATCCACTCGGCCAGAGAAAACCGAACGCGCACCGAAGTGCGCCGCGCGGTGGTCGGGGCAACACCAGAAAAATGCATGCGCTCTGGCTGGCTCTGGCAGCCCGCGGGGAGGGCAGCGAGAACAAAAAAAAATGAAAAGGCTCAATGTGACCTCGGAAATAAAAGTCAAAGTAAAAAAAATAAATAAGAACGTCGTTACCTTGGCTGGCTTTGGTGGCTTGACATGGATGCTTAGGCATAGGTGAAAAAAAATGTTGATTTTTTTATGTGATGTGACGGCACAAATGAACAACCACAACGTTTCGTCTCATCGTACTTCATTGCGTGCTTTATCAACTTGTGTGATAGTGTGCTGATTTGACTTGCCTCGTTGTATGTTCCGATGTAAGAGTTTAGAAAAGTCAATGTACCTTTGGCATTGAATGTTTCAAACAACATTAAACCCACGAAGTTCCACAATTGAAAATCTAAAGCCCAACTTTAGAAATGTCAATGCACCTTTCACATCAAAAGTTTATGAGAACTTTATACCCACAAAGTTTCGGAATTGACATCCATGCGCTCCGTAGGTTCCGCGGCATGCGCGAGAAGCCGCGGCGAGGCCATTCGCCATCAAAACGTCCTCGAAACTTAGTGCTCGGAAGGGGCTGCTTGCGTTATGTGATTCCCGGTGCATGGGCGTTGCCGCGAAATCCAGCCCCAGTTCACAATGTTCGCGGAGAAATGGCTTTTCGAGCGTGAAAAACATGTTCTAGACGAAATACAGATTGATTTCCGGTGCCGGGGGTTGCTTTGGTCGGCGGTGCATGGGACGCATGAAAAAATTTCGGGGGGGGGGGGGTGCTGAAGCCCCATAAGCCCCCCGCCCTTTGGCTACACCCCTGGTACAGTCGTATTTGGGGCGCTTAATTGTATTGTCATGCGACAGACGAGTCAGTAAGACGAACAACTATTTACAGGTTCCGATTACAACAGCGGTAGCAGCGCTGACCGGTTACATTCACAGCGCGAGCCCAGTTCGTTCTTCCTCCTCTCTTCGCGAGTGATGCTACCCGTGCGCGTCGTTCAAACAATCAAATACCACACACGTGTAGAATTGTTCCCCGGCGACAGAAGTGACGTCTCGAAGCGTCTAAACGTCACAACTCGGGGGGGGGGGGTGGAGGGGTGATACTGCTTCAGTCGTGTAACGTGCACGACATCACTGGACTGGGAAGTAGATGGAACGTCAGGGAAGTAGGTGACGGGGGTCATGGCACGAAACACTCGGTATGGGCCTGTGTAACGAGAAAGCAGTTTTTCTGACAGGCCGACCGGACGCGACGGAGACCATAGAAGCACCAAAGAACCAGGCGGGAAGTGCACAACTCGGTGTCGCCGGTCGCACAAACGCCTTTGACACTCTTGGGATTTCAGACAGCGGTCACGGGTTTTTTTTTTTTTCCTTGCGTGGGCACAGGGGGCGATGGCGTCAAGTGCATATTCACTGGTCGGTGCCGCGTGAACAGGGAGGGTTGTGTCGAGGGGCAGTGCTAGTTCTCGGCCGAACAGAAGGAAAAATGGGGACCGTCTTTGTTGTGGCACGAGGAATTATAAGCAAATGTGACAAACGGTGGAGCGCGGTCCTAGTCAGTGTGATCAGACGAGACATATTTCACGAGCATATCTGTGAGAGTGCTATTGAGACGCTCCGCCAGGCCATTTGTTTGCGGATGGTATGACGTTGATAGCTTGTGCCACGTGACACACGACTGCAGGGTGTCCGCGATAACTTTTTATAGGAATGTCCACCCATGATCTGTGAGAAGTTGTCGTGGAGCTCCGAGTAATTATAACACGTCGCGTAGAAGAAAAATCCGCGACATCCCTGGCGCAGCTTTTAGGAAGCGCTCGGGTGATGGCGTAGAGCGTGGCGTAATTCTTGGCCACAGTGATCCACTTGTTCCCAGAGCTAGAAAGACGGAAAAGGCCAAGTAAGTCCAAACCAACCCGAAAGAATGGTTCTGCGGGAATTTCAAGTGGCTGAAGGTATCCGGCCGGGAGCGTCGATGTTGTCCTGCGTCGCTGGCATTTCTCACATGCAGCTATGTATCTGTGAACGGAGCCAGCAAGCCCTGGCCAAAACACGCGTCGGCGGATCCGGTCATAGGTGCGTGACACACCCAGCTGACCGGCAGTGGGGAGGTCGTGAAGTTCGCGGACAACAACCGAGCGAAGGCGTTTAGGGATCACAAGGAGTAATGCGAGGCCGTCGGGGTGAACGTTGAAGTGTGAATCTTGAAGTGTGAATGAGCGAAGGGAACTGTCGGTGAGTGAGGATTCCAGGAAGTCAATGATGATACGCAAGGACGGGTTACGGCGTTGCTCGTCGGCGACATGGAGCAGCGTAAAAACAGAGAGAACACAGGCGTCGGTTTCAGTACCAGACGTAGAGGTCGCGTCTTCGACTGGATAGCGAGAGAGGCAATCTGCGTCCTGGTGTTGGCATCCCAACTTGTAAGTCACTGTGTAGGGATATTCTTGTAGTCGAAGAGCCCAACGACCGAGCCGGCCAGTAGGATTCTTCGGCTACTATAAAGCCAACAGAGCGCATGATGGTCTGTGATTACTGAGAAGGGCTTGCTATATAAATATGGGCGGAATTTTGAAACACTGTGTGCGTGTTGTGTGTGCGTCGCTGTGTGTGCGTGCACGTGTTAGCGTGTCTGCCTGCATGTATCTGTACTTGCTTGTGTTTATCAATGTGCGCGTGCGCGCTTTTGTGTCTGCGCTTTGAGAGTGCGTATATTTGTGTGTGCGTGCAAGTGCATTGCATAAGGCCGGTAGAGTTTTACTCGCAATAAAAATATTCCAATTTGGTGCAGCGAGTGTTCCCGCCTAAAAGCCGAGTTTGGTTTCAAGCCACCCTGGACAACTGCTGTATGAGGCACTGTTTCTCGGGAGGACCTGTGGGAAGGCGTCAGGTATACGCTTCGTCCTTTTTCCCTCCCATGCCCTGATTAATCCATATCCTTTATTGTTATTGTAAAAGGAACGTCACATCCAGAGCAAAAATAAATGATTAAGAAATCTGGTAGTGTGTTTCGCCGTTACACTAATTCTGATCTTAAATACGTGGAGTTCCCATTAGCCCACATTTCTGTTGATGCAAACAACCGCCGAAATTGGTAATGGCAGGTTATTCGAGACGTTCTACGTATATAGCCATTGTCTTCAGGAGCTTTAATGAATTTTGAAAATTCGAAGTGTTGTTGTGCTTTAGAGGTATCATATACAAGCTTTAGGTCTCTCCTGGTAGTTTGCATGCCCTTCAAGAGCTGCCGCCTATAGCCCTATTAAAATTCGTAACTACAGTTTGGAGCACTGGAGAAGCTCGAAGGCTTGTCCTGGCTCTCGAGAAAGTGTTTCAGCTGGAAGTGTAAGTTGAGGAGTTTGGGGTTGGTCACACAAAGGCTTTTTTATGCCTTAGCAGTAGGAGTGTCAAAGGATAAAAAGTGCAGTGTGTCAAGCGTGGGAAGCTGCTCATGTGGTAGAGGCTTACGTGTGTGTGTGTTGTGTGTGCGCGCGTAAATGCATGCGTGTGTGTGAATTCGCTCCTCACAAAGGAGTATGTGTATAAATAAGCTACTTCTTTGCTGGTGCTGTTTTCCAAAAATTGGCAAAAAACAGAATAGTCAATATAACTTGAAATAATAAGCTATGAAAAGCATGCTGGCACATTAGCGACAGCAGCATATGAGCACAAAAACATGCAGCTGTGTGACAATCTTAATGCATCACTGCAACATCTAGATGGACGTTTGCTTCTCATTCAGTAAGCAGCGCAAAGTGCATATTTGGCTTTTTTCATGCAAACCAAAACGAGGCTTATTGCCAGTGATCTTGTCTTTTGTTCTAATAGCATTTGCTTATCGTGAACGTAGAGCGTCGTTTCTTGCAGGTCATGCAGACGATAGCAGCAGTTTTACAATGCCCAGCCTTGGTGCCCTCCATCAAGAGCAAGCCACTTGCATTCGCCTTCAGACAGATGGTTGATGTCTTGGAAGCAGTTTGGAAGACAATTTTGTAAGTAGATATAGCTGTCTAGTGTAACAAGTCAAGTTATAATTTAAAGCTCTGAGGCTCCTTGGTTGCCTAAGCTTGATATCATGTGCGGTTGTGTGCAGTTTTAAATATTGCCAATGGTACTGTGCATACTGCTGGTATGACTGCTGATCCAAAGTATACATTTGCATTTTCTTGATGGCCTTTCATAATGAGGATTTTCTTTGTGCAAGAATATTCACAGAATGGAGCATTGCAGTATCATATTATTTTATGTGCATTCAGTGCTAATTTCGTATGACCTTCCTGCTACCAATTTATTTGCAGGAAAGGTATATTTGTTTACTTTCTGCAATGAGCTTGTTATTTGCTCATTGCATTACACTCTTCTACTTTTAATTTATGCCCATATAATTCTCGAAACCACAAAAGTTGAGCTGTTTTTATTTTGAATACAATATCACGATCAAAATGCGCCGGATTCCAATCTAGACTGCAAGGGATTTGAAGAAATCACAAGAAACCAGGACCTCTCGTGGGCGTTAAAAAAACATTTCCGCGTGCAATGCACCTATTGTACTGAGCTAGCTGCTCATGAAAATTGCAAGTATATTTCATTTCACACAGTTTTGCAGGATATAGCAGGCCTATCATTGTCTCTAAGTACAACCTTTCCTCCTTTGCATGTTGAAAATTTGTCGAATGCCTAATTTGGGACAAGTCTTAAAAATGAATATTTCATAATTTTGAAACTATGTATTGGTTGGGGCTTGACAGTTTTCAGACAACTTGACCATGTTGAGCCTAGCCATTACAAGACGAGGAAAAAAACATGCACAGGAGCACTCATTTAATCAAATGCAATGCTTGTGGTCATTTTCCATGTGGGAAAATGTACTTTTAAGCGAGAGAGGGCGGGTAGCCAATAGCCAATTTACAAGCATTGCGACTCACATGGCCAGTGGCAACAAAAGATGAGAAATGGTTGTGGCTCTGAGGTTCATTGAATATGTGAACACCTATATCCATTCCCCCCTCCCCTGTGAGGGGTAAACGTGCAATACGTTTCGGGCGGAAAGATGATTGCTTTAGGAGACAAGAAATTTCAGGCTCTAGTTGAGAGGCTACAGAAAGAAAGACCATGTAAATAGTCGCAGATTAACATAAACTACGCGGAAGGGGCATCACAGTTTATAGCATGAAGTAGAAATTGGGAGCATAAGGAAGGATCATAAGTTTAAATAAGGGCGGAATACTACTTGTGAATGCATTGCCAAGCTAACCCATAGAAGATAGGGGGCGTTCTCTAAGGGAAACAGTTGACAACACGTGCTAAATTTTTTAGGAAAGTTTGCCAAATGCCAATTCTTACTAAATTAGTAAATAAGAAATACATAATAAATTTTAGGATACAGAAAGGGTCTAATAAACTGCATTGGGGAGTTGGCGATCATTGGGCTAGATGCATGTATTGCAGGGCAAATGAGAATGCCAATGGAGGTTTCCTCATTTTCATTTTGTGTGTACTCTGTAAAACAGTACGCTTTGTCTCCTAGTGTAATAATGTGCAAAAACAGGTATTTCTTATGTCTTGTGCATCTGTTTTAATGTGTCGTATCGCGTAAGGTTGTCAGCTGCAGTACTTACAAAGTGTAATGCACAGATATATTGCAGATTTCATAATGTCAATCTTATATTAAGGTCACATACACACTCCTGGACAAATGTCTGTTGATGAGAGATGTCATAGGTAGTATCTAAATTATTCTCTTATTTTCTATGGTGAAAAGGCTACTGTACATTAATTTGCTTTTGCTGCTGTATGTGCCATGTTGTATTCACATGACATAGTGGTTTAGTGTTCACAGTAACACGCAATTCCTAAGTTTGCAAAATAGAAATTTCTCCTGCCTTTCACTTGTCTTGCCCAGTTGCCTGAGCTGTGCATTGTGCCGTCACATTAATTAAGTTTGTTACATTAAGGAGCTCGTTGCCTTATCAAATTTTCCGCAGTGTACATGCGTAATTGCACAGACTGAACTCTCATGATTATCTTATTTTGCTAATGCAGGATGCAAGATTCCAGCGATGCCATGCGCTGCAATTATTGGTCAAGATGCTCAGAGAATGGAGTCCCTGCATCTCATGGTTAACCGTGAACAGTATTCTGTTTTTAATGCTAAAAGCCATTTGCTGCATCAATTGCATTTTTGCAGCTCAAATGTGTACTATATTTTTTCTAATTTTGAATCAAGTAATATGCACTGTTCAGTATGATAAAAAAATGACGTACAGCACGAAGGAGAAGGACTGCGAGAGACGACATATACTGCGCCGACTTCCAGCAGTATTTTATTGCGTTGCCACATCGTGTGTATATATGCAAAAGGGGCCATGCGCAGAAAATGAAAGGCAGTCACAAGTGGTGTTCTAACAGCAAGTCATTGTACAAAGAACATGGTCACTTGAAAAAAAAAGAAACATTACGATTTCTATCTGTTGAGATACAAGACTTGACTAGGGGTCAGCGCAATAGAGGGGCACTAACGCCCACACTATTAGCCTTTCTGTTGAAATCAGCTTCAATAATTTACTGGGTGGGCTGTCTCTCGCTAAATCTTCCGTATCTTCAAAGAGGGTCATGCAGCTGCAGTCCTGGCAATGGATGCCCAAGTGGGCTTGAACAGCGTTATGGACGTTGTTATAGTGCTCTCTTGAAAGATCATTTAGGCACCTGCCTGTCTGTCCAAGATATTTACTGCCTGAAAATGGGGGAATTTGGCAAACCGCATTCATTGCCCATATCACAATATGTTTTCTGTGATGCAAAAGGATAGACAGTTGGGCGAGTTGGTACGGTAACATGATTTTGGCTTCTAACGCGAAGTGAAACACGGACACAGAAAGGAGCAGACAGGAGGAGCGCTCGTCCTGTCTGCTCCTTTCTGTGTCGGTGTTTCACTTCGCGCTAGAAGCCAAAATCATGTTTTCTGTGCCCGACAGAGCAACAACTCCGACGCGATTTAGACGCTTTTACACGCTTACAGAGCCTTGCCAGCTTTTCCGGGGCTGAGCAAAGGACTGATTCCTGCACGTTGCCCGATCTCTTTTAATCTATGGGAGACATAATGCACGTACGATAGTACTGCAAACCTGTCTTTCAACCGTCTGGTTCCCTAACTAAGTGGGCTCATGACATTTTTTGCGCTTCAGAAGCTGTTCCGCTATGGCTAAAGTTAAGGCCAAAGGGTAGCCAATCCAAGAAAAGTTATTAAACTATGCAGCAAGATTATGGTGCATCTCGTTTGAGCAAGATTTATTGAGGCTGTTAACGAGGCAAAACTTTACAATACCTCGTTTAACAAACTTTGAATGTGTAGAGTTAAAGGGCAAGAGTGACTTCTTACTTCTCAGTTTGAAGCACCAGCACACATGTTTGTTTGCAAGGCCCAGCCTGAGATCTAGAAAGTGCAAGGAATCATCAATGGGGACCTCATGTGTTAGTTCTAGACGCTGCATGAATTCCTAAATATCTCCAAGACTCCCGAATCAACAGGCTCAAAAGTGTGATCAGTGTAATCAATAAATACCAGGTAGTCGTCCACAAACCTGCACAGTTTGACAACAGGAGATGCGTCTAGGTGACCTTGAATATTTCAATCATGATGAGCTAGATAAATATCACTTAGTGGCGGCGCCAGGCATGATCCTATACAAACACCATTCATTTGTATATTGTATAGGATCATGCCTGGCACCGCCACTAAGTGATATTTATCTAGCTCATCATGATTTCAATATTCAAGGTCACCTAGACGCATCTCCTGTTGTCAAACTGTGCAGGTTTGTGGACGACTACCTGGTATTTATTGATTGCACTGATCACGCTTTTGAGCCTGCTGATTCGGGAGTCTTGGAGACCTTTAAAAGAAAGATGCAGCCTCTATAACAAACACATGAGGTCACCATTGATGATTTCTTGCGCTTTCTATATCTCAGGCTGTGCCTTGCAAACAAACATGAGTGCTAGTGCTTCGAACCGCGAAGTAAGAAGTCACTCTTGCCCTTTAACTCTACCCATTCAAAGTTTGTTAAACGAGGTATTATAAAGTTTTGCCTCGTTACAGCCTCAATAAATCTTGCTCACACGAGCTGCAACATAGTATTGCTGCACAGGTTGATCGCCTTTCTTGGGCTGGCTACCCTCCGGCCTTAATTTCAGCAATAGCGGAACAGCTTCTGAGGTGCACAAAACGTGGCGAGCCCACTCAGTCAATTAACCAGCCGGTTGAAAGACAAAGGTTTGCAGTTCTACCGTATGTACATGACGTCTCCCATAGACTAAAAAAGATTTAGGGCCAAACAATAAAATCTTCCTTACTTAAATAAGGAAGCCTTCATTGCGGTGAGGCTACCTTATGTCACTCTGAAAGCTTCCTTACTGAGGGGCCCACGGTGAAGGCTTCCTTAGTGCTTCCTCAGCATAAGGTTGCTCCAAAGCTACCTTCATGCGTCCTTACGCCGCTCCTGGCCCTCACTGCTCACTCACCTCACTGCTTAACCACGTGACGTTTGCTTTCGCATGCGCGCTGTCCCTCACCTGCGCAGAAGCGCGAGCACGGTACGTCTTGCCAGGCATGTTCGTTTCAGTCACGCGTGCGGCATGAAAGCATTGCTGGGCATTGCACGACGCCGGCGTGCCAGCGTTGATGAAGCACATCAAGTTTTGCACTGTAATGAGCTACATTTTTAAACTTTAGTAAATAGAACTGGAAGAAAGCGTCCACGCTTCTCTATATTAGCTCTTCAATTTAAAGATTGTGCGACGATACAAATTTTTTTTATAGAATAATGGTGTTGGCGTTAGGATTTTAAGAGATAATGTCGAACCCAGGAATGCGGCAACCACTACTTACGCGAGGATGGGTGAAGGGATCTTTCAGAGTACGCTTGCTTCCTCCATCGGTCCTTCGCTGTAAGGAGGCCTCACGTAAGGTTAGGAAGCGCGCGAAGGAAAAGAATGTTTCATTGTTTGGGCCTTAGCAACATGCAGGAATCACAGTCGTTTTCTCAGCGACGGAAAAGCAGACAAGGCTCTGTAAGTGTGTAAACGCTCCTAAATCGGGTCAGAGTTGTTGCTCTGTCAGGCACAGAAAACGTTTTGCGACTTGCGCAACGAATGTGGTTTACCAAATCCCCCTGTTTTGCGGTAGTAAATTTGTTGGAAAGACAGGCAGGTGCTTAACCGACCGTTTAAAGAGCACTATAACAATGTCCATAACACTGTTCAAGGCAACTTGGGAATCCATTGCCGGGACTGGGGCTGCGTGCCCTTCTTTAAAGGTACGCAAGTTTTAGCGAGACACAGCTCATACGGGAAATCATAGAAACTGATTTCACCAGAAAGCTTAATAGCGTGGGCGTAAGTGCCCCCTCTATTGCGCTGAACCCTAGTCAAGTCTTGTATTTCAAGAGATAGAAATCGTAATGTTTTTTTTTTTGGTGTGATTATGTTCTTAGTACAATGACTTGCTTTTAGACACCCCTTGTGAGTACTCCGTTTCAGTTTCTGCGCATGCCCGCTCATGTGTATATATATATATATATATATATACATATATATATATATATATATATATATATATATATATATATATATATATATATATATACTCATATAATGAGAAGCCAACAAACACTGACACCAAGTACAACATAGGGGAAATTGCATGTGCTTAATAAATGAAATAAAGTAATGATAAATAATGGAAATTAAAGTGGATGAAAAAAAAACTTGCCGCAGGTGGGAACCGAACCCACAACCTTCGCATGTCGCGTGCGATGCTCTACCAATTGAGCTACCGCGGCGGCGTTTCCCCATCCACTTTCTTGGGTATTTATGTGTACTAGTAGAACCCTGGGAGTGTTAGCCAGCGCCCCCACTCACAGACCTTGGCGGCGGACGTGGAACGTTTTTTTTTTTTGCCGCAGGCGTCACGAGAACGTGATCTTTTTCGGGTGAAGGCAACTGGTCAATAAACCCACATATGCTACCTGAAGGCATCAATGTTGCCGGATTCGAGACCCTCGTTAAGTAATAAACGAGAAGAAAGGGGGTTAACCGAGGGACCCGATAATTATTAGTCATATAATGAGAAGCCAACAAACACTGACACCAAGTACAACATAGGGGAAATTGCATGTGCTTAATAAATGAAATAAAGTAATGATAAATAATGGAAATTAAAGTGGATGAAAAAACAACTTGCCGCAGGTGGGAACCGAACCCACAACCTTCGCATGTCGCGTGCGATGCTCTACCAATTGAGCTACCGCGGCGGCGTTTCCCCATCCACTTTCTTGGGTATTTATGTGTACTAGTAGAACCCTGGGAGTGTTAGCCAGCGCCCCCACTCACAGACCTTGGCGGCGGACGTGGAACGTTTTTTTTTTGCCGCAGGCGTCACGAGAACGTGATCTTTTTCGGGTGAAGGCAACTGGTCAATAAACCCACATATGCTACCTGAAGGCATCAATGTTGCCGGATTCGAGACCCTCGTTAAGTAATAAACGAGAAGAAAGGGGGTATATATATATATATATATATATATATATATATATATATATATATATATATATATATATATATATATATATATATATATATATATATATATATATATATATATATATATATATATATATATATATATATATATTGTATTGCACAAACAGGCCTGGAGTGCGGCCTGATCCCGGTGGCCAGAACCGGTCACGCACTCTCTCACCAGAGCAGGATTGGCCACCCTGGTGCAGTACTTGGCCACAACCTCCTATATGGATACAACAAACAAACCCCGGCCCTCAGTCTCCAGCAGCCGCGAAGCAACTGACCACGGCTGCGATCAGATCTGTGACGCTGCAGAGGGTGCTAAGAATACCTAGCTCCGGACAGGCCGCCATTGGAATCTGAGCCTGGCAACGTTTAACGTTAGAACGTTATCTAGTGAGGCGAGTCTAGCAGTGTTATTGGAGGAATTAGAGGGTAGTAAATGGGATATAATAGGGCTCAGTGAGGTTAGGAGGACAAAAAAAGCATATACAGTGCTAAAAACGGGCATGTACTGTGCTACCGGGGCTTAGCGGAGAGACGAGAACTAGGAGTCGGATTCCTAATTAATAAGGAAATAGCTGGTAACATACAGGAATTCTATAGCATTTACGAGAGGGTGGCAGGTCTTGTTGTGAAACTTAATAAGAGGTACAAATTGAAGGTGGTACAAGTCTATGCCCCTACATGCAGTCATGATGACCAGGAAGTCTAAAGCTTTTATGAAGACGTGGAATCGGCGATGGGTAAAGTCAAAACAAAATACACTATACTGAGGGGCGACTTCAATGGCAGGGTAGGCAAGAAGCAGGCTGGAGACAAGTCAGTGGGGGAATATGGCATAGGCTCTAGGAATAGCAGAGGAGAGCTATTAGTAGAGTTTGGAGAACAGAATAATATGCGGATAATGAATACCTTTTTCCGCAAGCCGGTTAGACGAAATTGGATGTGGAGGAGCCCGAAGGGTGAGACTAGAAATGAAATCGACTTCATATTCTGCGCGAACCCTGGCATCATACAAGATGTAGACGCAGGCACGTACCCAGGGGGGGGGGGGGGCCGGACCCCCCCCCCCCGATATCATGTGGCATACCCCCCTCCCCCTCCCCACCCACGCCACCACTCCTCACACATTCTTAAAGCGCCGCCAGATTAATGTTGAGACTTGGCACCTGTTCATCGGTCAGCCTTATGCTGCCTTTTTCACTCCTTTTAGATGGCGGTAGTTATCGGCATTTTTTGTAATGTGAAGGACAATTTTCTCATAGATTCCGCACCCGCGCGATTAACTCGAGATGCGCTCAGTTGTCACCATCTATTCAACCGTCACGCGCACAGCTGTTGCTTTTGATAGTTCAACCTTCTTTGTTTAGGCTGATCCTGGGACCAGGAGAGGGATGCGGCTGTTACTCAGCTGGTCTGTACTCTCGTGGACGAGTTGCGGCCGGAGACAACGCCAATTGCGTTTAACTTTTCCCTCTGCTTCATTATTTCCTTGAGTTACGGCTCGCCGCGACGCTGGCAGATGCCCGGAACCATATACACGTGATATGGGTTAGATAAGGTGGGAAATAAAATGATATGAAAGAGCGTACATCATGAAACCCTGCAATCACCCTTAAACCCATAAGCAAGATGACTGTCGCCAGTTACCTCGTCTGTTTTTCCTTAATTGTATAGCACTTTTCGTGCAAAATTGGAAACCGGAAACAAAAATCGCAAGGAGTTGGGAAATTAAGCGATCTACTAAGGGAGAGAGCCAACGCAACAACCAAACTGCAAGCAAAAGCGGTTAATAAAAATTTTAACCATTGTTTATGAGAATATTTATGGATCAGCATCTCTATTTAAAAAGGAAGTAGAGAAAACGCCGCCGGAAGTGGAGAATAGTTACTTGCTTTGAATGACGCTTCTACAGTTATCGGTCGAACCGCCTCACGTAGCCACTTCTCTGCTGTGCTTATGTGGGTGTTTTTCTAACCTTTTTCGGTGAGCGCAGTACGTCTAGAATCGCAGAGTCCTGCGCTCTACGCAGTTGTGTGGGAATGGCGGCCGCACAGCGTTACGCAATTCGCGGAACTGTCAAAACTGATCAACAAGGCCAAAATAACTGATATTCGAAACTATAACATGTGAAAGATTGAAGAAGCCGTAAAAAAATGAACGCAGCCTGAAATCAGTAAAAGCGAAACCTGGTATAGGACAAACTATGATGTATGCACTAAAAGATAAGAGGGATAATATCATAAGCAATCTCGAAGATACAGTAAAAGCAGCGGAAATATTCGAAGGTGACCTGTATACAGTACCCAGAGGAGTCACGATACCTTACTTAAAAACAGTAATGAACAGGATACAGAAACTCTCCTATAACGAGAGATGAGGTCACAAGGGCGCTGCAAGACATGAAACGATGAAGAGCGGGAGGAGAAGGTGGAATAACAGTCCGTTTAATCAAAGATGGAGGAGACATGATGCTTAGAAAACTGGCGGCTCTTTTACGATGTGTATATCGACTGCAAGGGTCCCAGAAAACTGGAAGAATGCAGACATTATACTAATCCACAAAAAAGGAGACGTTAAAGAATTGAAAAATTATAGGACCATTAGCTTGCTCCCAGTACTATATAAGATATTTACCAAAATAATCTCCAATAGATTAAGGGCAACGCTGGATTTTGTCAACCAAGAGAACAGGCTGGCTTCAGGAAGAGATAGCTTACAATGGATCACATCCATGTCATCAATCAGGTTATCGCGAAATCTGCAGAGAACAATAAGCCTCTCTATGTGGCTTACATAGATTACGAAAATGCATTTGATTCAGTAGAGGTACCAGCAGTCTAGAGGCACTACATAATCAAGGACTACAGAACGCTTACGTAAAAAGCTTGAAAAATATTGCTACCTGCGTGTGGTATTTGTTTGTTTGAACGAAGTGCGTGGGCTACATCACTCCAGAAACGAGGAGGAAGAACGAACTGGGCTCACGCTGTGAATCTAACCGGTCAGCGCTGCAACCGTTGTTGTAAATATAATCTATAAATAGTTTTTCGTCTTACTGGCTCGTCCTTCGCGTAAGAATATATACAGAGGTTCTACAGCTACCTCAATTCTACACAAGAAAAGCAGGGAGATACCTATGGGGAAATTGGTCAGACAGAGAGACACTATTTCTCCAAAGCTATTCACTGCGTGCTTAGAAGAAGTCAAGCTATTAAACTGGGGAGGCTTAGGAGTAAAGATCGACGGCAAATATCTCAGCAACCTTCGGTTTGCCGATGACATTGTTCTATTCAACAACAATGCAGACGAGTTACAACAAATGATTGGAGACCTTAACAGAGAGAGTGTAAGAGTGGGGTTGAATATTAATATGCAGAAGATGACGATAATGATAAATAGCCGGGCAAAGAAACAAGAGATCAGGATCGCCAGTCGGCCACTAGAGACTGTGAAGGAGTACGTTTACCTAGGTCAATAAATCACAGGGAACCCTGATCATCAGAAGGAAATTCACAGAAGAATAAAAATAGGTTGGATCGCATACGGCAGACATTGCCAGCTCCTCACTGGAAGCTTACCATTATTATTGAAAAGTAAGGTGTGCAATCAGTGCATTTTGCCAGTGCTGACATATGGGGCAGAGACTTGAGAATGAGTTAAGGACCGCGCAAAGAGCGATCGAACGAATATTGCTAGGCATAACGTTAAGACAGAGAAAGAGAGCGGTTTGGATCAGAGAGCGAACGGGTATAGACGATATTCTAATTGACACCAAGAGGACAAAATATAGCTGGGCAGGTCATGTAATGCGCCGGTTAGATAACCTTTGGACCATTAGGGTTACAGAGTGGGTATCAAGAGAAGGAAAACGCAATCGAGGACGACGAAACACTAAGTGGAGCGATGAAATTAGGAAATTCGCGGGCGCTAGTTGGAATCGGTTGGCGCAGGACAAGGGTAATTGGAGATCGGAGCGAGAGGCCTTCGACCTGCAGTGGACATAAAACAGGTTGATGATGATGATGATGATGATGATGATGATGATGATGATGATGATGATGATGATGATGATGGAGGTGGTGGGTGCCCCCCCCCCAAAAAAAATCTTGGTACGTGCCTGTGTGGACGTGCTCCGCAAGGTACGCTGCAGTGACCATGGGATGGTAAGAACTCGAATTAGCCTAGACTTGAGGAGGGAACGGAAGAAACTGGTACACAAGAAGCCAATCAATGAGTTAGCGGTAAGAAAGAAATTAGAGGAATTCCGGATCAAGCTACAGAACAGGTATTCGGCTTTAACTCAGGAAGAAGACCTTAGTGTTGAAGAACTGAACGACAATCTCATGGGTATCATTAAGGAGTGCGCACTAGAAGTCGGTGGTAACGCCGTTAGACAGGAAACCAGTAAGCTATCGCAGGAGACGAAAGATCTGATCAAGAAACGCCAATGTATGAAAGCCTCTAACCCTACAGCTAGAATAGAACTAGCAGAACTTTCTAAGTTAATCAACAAGCGTAAGACAGCGGACATCAGGAACTATAATATGGATATAATTGAACAGGCTCTCAGGAACGGAGGAAGCCTAAAAACAGTGAAGAAGAAACTAGGAATAAGCAAGAATCACATGTGTGCGTTAAGAGACAAAGCCGGCAATATCGTTACTAATATGGATGAGATAGTTCATGTGGCTGAGGAGTTCTATAGAGATTTATACAGTACCAGTGGCACGCACGACAATAGTGGAAGAGAGAATAGTCTAGAGGAATTCGAAATCCCACAGGTAACGCCAGAAGAAGTAAAGAAAGCCTTAGGAGCTATGCAAAGGGGAAAGGCAGCTGGGGAGGATCAGGTAACAGCAGATTTGTTCAAGGATGGTGGTCAGATTGTACTAGAGAAACTGGCCACCCTGTATACGCAATGCCTCATAACCTCGAGCGTACCGGAATCTTGGAAGAACGCTAACATAATCCTAATTCATAAGAAAGGGGACGCCAATGACTTGAAAAATTATAGACCGATCAGCTTACTGTCCGTTGCCTACAAAGTATTTACTAAGGTAATCGCAAATAGAATCAGGAACACCTTAGACTTCTGTCAACCAAAGGACCAGGCAGGATTCCGTAAAGGCTACTCAACAATAGACCATATTCACACTATCAATCAAGTGATAGAGAAATGTGCAGAATATAACCAACCCTTATATATAGCTTTCATTGATTACGAGAAAGCATTTGATCCAGTCGAAACCTCAGCAGTCATGGAGGCATTACGGAATCATAGTGTAGACGAGCCGTATGTAAAAATACTGAAAGATATCTATAGCGGCTCCACAGCCACCGTAGTCCTCAATAAAGAAAGCAACAAAATCCCAATAAAGAAAGGCGTCAGACAGGGAGATACGATCTCTCCAATGCTATTCACAGCATGTTTACAGGAGGTATTCAGAGGCCTGGAGTGGGAAGAATTGGGGATAAAAGTTGATGGAGAATACCTTAGCAACTTGCGATTCGCTGATGATATTGCCTTGCTTCGTAACTCAGGAGACCAATTGCAATGCATGCTCACTGACCTGGAGAGGCAAAGCAGAAGGGTGGGTCTGAAAATTAATCTGCAGAAAACTAAAGTAATGTTTAACAGTCTCGGAAGAGAACAGCACTTTACGATAGGTAGCGAAGCACTGGAAGTGGTAAGGCAATACATCTACTTAGGGCAGGTAGTGAGCACGGATCCGGATCATGAGACTGAAATAACCAGAAGAATAAGAATGCGCTGGAGTGCGTTTGGCAGGCATTCTCAAATCATGAACAGCAGGTTGCCACTATCCCTCAAAAGGAAAGTGTATGACAGCTGTGTGTTACCAGTACTCACATATGGGGCAGAAACCTGGAGGCTTACGAAAAGGGTTCTGCTGAAATTGAGGACGACGCAACGAGCTATGGAAAGAAGAATGATGGGTGTAACGTTAAGGGATAAGAAAAGAGCAGATTGGGTGAGGCAACAAACGCGAGTTAATGACATCTTAGTTGAAATCAAGAAAAAGAAATGGGCATGGGCCGGACATGTAATGAGGAGGGAAGATAACCGATGGTCACTAAGGGTTACGGACTGGATTCCAAGGGAAGGGAAGCGTAGCAGGGGGCGGCAGAAAGTTAGGTGGGCGGATGACATTAAGACGTTTGCAGGGACAACATGGCCACAATTAGTGCATGACCGGGGTAGTTGGAGAAGTATGGGAGAGGCCTTTGCCCTGCAGTGGGCGTAACTAGGCTGATGATGATGATATGTATATACACCCACAATGTGGCAACACAATAAAATATTGTTAGAAGTCAGCGCAGTGTGTGTCCTCTCTCGCAGTCCTTGTCCTTCGCAGGGAAGAAGTTTGGGCGTGTTGGTGAGATACATACAGACTGGGAAACATAGCGCAAAAAATTACACGCTCGTCCTGTGTTCCTGCTTGTCCGTGTGTCATATTTTGCGCTATGTTTCCCAGTTTGTCCTTCGCGCTGTACGTCATTTTTTTATCATGAATTGCCAATTATCCCAAGAAACCACCCTTGTTCAGTATATTTATAATGTTTGATACGACCATTTCTTGCTGACAAATGTTAACAGTGTGATATTTAACTTCAACTTTTGCATGACTGCCTGTGCTGTGTTCTTTAAGTAACCAGAGTATGGATGATTTAATAAACCATATTGCTAATTTGCATACTCACATGCTACAGCAAACCCTAATCTTGTATTACAGCATCTAAGTGCAAATAATTTTGAAATTTACTATGTATCTTAAAACACGGTCTACCTCTTGTGCTCAGCGAAATCGTTTAATTAACAGTGGTTTGTTTTTATCAGGCTTCCTACTGCACTTAGCACCCAAACAGTAGTAACAGTGGAGTATTCAGTCTTTTGAATTATAGTAAGAAAAGAACCCATTTTCAAACTACATATTCTATAACAGACCAGTGCCTTCGGGTTACAAAAATTTATAGAAAATGGAATTGTAGTTAGAAAATCTGCTTCACAGCACCTTTAACCCAGAGAACTCTCGTTTCACAAAAGAGGAAAAACTATGTAGGCACTAAAACATTCTACATATTTTTCGTGCTCCTGTAATCTTGTTGGAAAAAGAAAATTATCAATAATGCTCCTGGCCCAAACCTTACTTAAAGCACGTCTATGCTTGGAAACTATTGTTTCAGTCTGAAAAATGTTGGCCACTTATGCTTTACATCGGCTTTCGAAACTTTTCATAATGCTTTGCAATTACATTAGTGTACAAAATAACAGGTGTCTTTCTTGTGAGTTTGCTCTGCATTTCAATTACTTCCACTAGTTCACGTTTGCAATATTGCTTTTTTTTTCAAGCCATCAAAACTTGAATTTTTGTTCATTGGAGACTAATACTGGAAATTTATTCCTTTATGTGGCCCAAAGCACTGCGAGGTCAACTCAGGCTCTTTCAGTGCCGCTATACATAGTTTCTTCTCTAATAACAGATTTGATCAAGACATATGTTTAGATACCTTTGTGGGAAATGTACATGTTCTTGTACTTACCGATGTGTTTGGTGATTGTGCATGTTTGTATTTCATGAGATTTATGTATATCTTGTACTCTGTATTGCAGCATGCAATAAATATATCTACATTTTTCTTGAAAATGCAGCATATATCTTATCAGTCTGTTTGCATGTTATGTGGATCTGGAAATCGTGATAACTGTTGGTGTTGATATACATGCTCAAAAGTGTCAAATTTGCTAGGTTGTATTTGTGCAGCGAAGACAGGTTTTGCATATACACGATGAATTACAATATGTAATGTGATCCACACGTATAGGTGTTGTGTATGCCCATCGAAGCTTCAAGGCCGGCTGTTGGACAGTCCGTTTGGCAGCCGAACTTGAACCTTCTGGCACACGCGAGAGTTACGCGTGGATCGCTGTACATAATAGTAATTGAAGGCGTGTACTGCCGAACCTCCCTTCCATAGACGCTAGAAATAAAAGGGTGTACACCCTTCCAACACCCAAATAGATGGGCGTTAATTTCTACTAGCACCCTTACACCCTAAATTTATTTTGCTGGACACCCTTCCTCTAGGGTGCTATAATTGCACCCCAACTGTAGAGTGCATGTATACAACAGCACCCTTAGGGTGTTCGTCTGGCGACAAACTGATTTACACCATTAAGGGTGTTAAGATGTTTAGTGTGTGGTTCTACTGCCATGACGCTCAGGCGCACTGCTTTGTGCTGTACAGGCGCTGGTTCTCGCTGCAGTTCGCTGGTTCGCACTGGAAACTGCGCTGGAGGTGTTTGTGCCGCGCTGGTTCAAGTACGGAAGGACGAGCGCTGCTGAATATTAAATTCTTTATACAATTTCATCGCTTGATACTAGTATCTTGCCCTAAATAATGCTATATCCTGTGCAAACACGGGGAAGGTGGGAGATGGAAATTCAAGACGATGAGCAAAACGAGAACAAGGTGAAAGGAGAAGCCAACGTTTCGACAAGTGGATTTGTCTTCTTCAATGCGACATATACTTTCCTCGCCGGAGTATATATAGGTGGAGTTCTTCTAAAGGGGAGAGAGTGTAAGAAGGATGGGTGTGGAACCGAGCGAAAGTGTGTTAGCGTTTCGAATTGAGAATGATGGAGCACTGTGCACAAGGCCAGTGACCCGGCTGTCTGTCAATCACGTGTCGCCGCCCGCGTGTTAGCCGGCGTGTCAACGGCGTCTGACACGCCAGCTGGAAGAAAAAAGGAAAGGAAAAGGGCAAAAAAAAAGGTAAGAAACCAAACTAAGTGTTGTTGTCTATAGCTTGAAATTTAGCATAGCGAATTGATTCTAAAGCTTTCTTTGAAACGTTTATACCTACTGGTTACAGTGTCTTGAACTTATGGATAAGGTATGATTCTCTGTATTATCTTTCACGTTCAGAAAGGGAATTTGACTGTAAGATGTAGAGCTCAAGTTCATCAAAGTTATGGCCTGGTTGGTTAAAATGCTCGGCGACGGCTTTGGGATGCTTTTTAGCTGTGTGCGCACGATGTCCGTTTAACCTGACGTTCATTGATTGTCCTGTTTCACCGATATATTATTTCTTACGGAAGAAACATTCAAGCGTATAAATCACATCCGAACTTGTACAAGTGAAGCTAGATTTCACTTCGCCTGTATAACTATTTGCGGTGCTTTTAATTTTAATGTCACTTTGAAGGTGCCTGCCGGTTTCAAGACATTGCAACCAATAGGCATAAATGTTTCAAAGGGAGCTTTAGAATCTATTCGCTATGCTAAATTTAAAGCTATAGAAACAACACTTAGTTTGGTTTCTTAGCTTTTTTTCTTTTTCCTTCGCTTTTTTTTCAGCCGGCGTGTCAGACGTCGTTGACACGCCGGCTAACACGCGGGCGCTGACACGTGATTGACAGACGGCCGGGTCACTGGCCTTGTGAACAGCGCTCCTTCGTTCTAAATTCCACACGCTAACACACCTTTGCTCGTTGCCGCACCCATCCCCTTACACCCTCTCCCCTTTAGAAGAACCCCATCTGTTTATACTGTGGGGAGGAAAGCATATGTCGCTTCGAAGAAGACAAGTCCACTTGTCCAAACATTGGCTCCTGCTTTCACCTTGTTCTTGTTTTGCTCATCGCTATATCTTGTGGTCATAAAACTATTTCGTGTCGCAGCTTGGAATAAAGGTGCGTCAGCTTCCCTGTTTATGCATACACATTTCACACAGCAGGTCATTCTCGTTTTTTGCAATTTCCCTTTCAACTGAGCGGATAGCTAAATTCTTGAACGAAACCACGCAAACGCAGCGGACGCCGCGTTTTTGAGTAGTTTGCACGTAGCATATGACTGGGAGTTGTCGCCGCTGTCGCAGTGTTGTGGAGTGGACATGAAATTCAGAAGTCTTCCATCGCGCTCGAACGGACCCCGAGTTCGAAGCCTACCGCTGAGTGATATTATCGCACCGATAAAAACGCTGAGGCAATTCGTGCGCTTCCACTTTTCCTATTGTACTCAAAAAAGTTTATGAGACTCAAATACAGACATTTTAGCTTTCGCCTGTTACCCGCGCCAAGATCGGTCCCAACTGAAGCTTAGGCCTAGCGTATTCGCCGAGTCCGTCTGCACGCTATCTGCGCATCTGGGCTCACGAATCAACAAGTCTAACAAGGATAAATCCATCTATATTTCACCATTCGCATTGGTGTTCGTAAATAAACAATTTTTTCGTGTCTTCAGTGCCAGCACAAGAAGCGATGAGCGCCGATGTGACGCGTCATAAGCACAAGTATATGTGCTGTCGCCGAAGGCTGCCGGCACTAGCCTGCGCTTCTCTGACAAATATATACGGCTAGAGAGACGTGTCAACCGAAACGCATTACTGAACTAAGAAAACGTTGCATGTTCCTTGCGTGAAGAACAAGAAACGGCTATCGAAATCGGCAGTAATAGCCCATACAGCGTCCCGGGTCGGAGGATCATTTAGCACTTCTTTCGAAGTTAGAAAATCAATCACAAGTGAAAATCGATGTTGTGGCACTTCCCAGCATACTACTGAATACGGACAGCAACTTTTTCGTTCTGGTACAGGCGTGAGGTTTAGCTGCTGGGCGATAGCGCATCTGCCAAGTCTGTGCGAAACGTATCTTTGTGAAACTAAAACTGCTTCTAGATTACAGTGTTCTAGAAGGGGGCAGTGCGCTCACTGTCGTATCCCTGCGCCGCTCCGCCGCGGCGCACTCAGTGTCGACTTCCCGCATGCCCGCCAGAGGCGCTGATGCATGTTTCACCTGAAAAACTTCTCTTGCCTCGTGTTGCGGTTGCGCTCGGTACAGCTCGGTTGGTTCGGCGTTGTCGGCGCTCGACTGCAAATACCGCCGGCGTTGTATGCGTGGCAATATCTCTCTGTGCCTGTGCTGTGCTTGGTGCTTGGCTCAATGTGCAGTATGTGACTGGGCTGACTGGACTGGATTGTGACAGCGACTGGGCTGCGTGTCACAATCTCAAGCACTCTTGAGCTTCTTTCGTACCTTACAAATTTAGGTTATTCGTATTTTATGACATCCCGGCTTAGTCGGGACCCGATTGAGAATTTGTTTGGGATTGTCAGACAAGCCTCGGGCTGTAATGATCATCCGACGCCCACCCAATTTCTCATTACGATGAATTGCATGTCTTTTTACAGTTTAGTGAAAACCGTGAGATATGGTAATGCGGATCCATGTGCGGTAGCTGCCTAGCTAAACACACAGCAGAGCAGCGCAAGTTGCTCTCCCAGCAACAACTTGTGGGACCAGGTAGATGCTCTCATTGTTTCGGGGAATTTACCAGGCGCCGAAGTAATGTTGTCTTTGGTCGATCACGACCAGCACATAGAGAGGAGCGACTCTCGGATATGTCGCACGAAAGTGCGTAATGAAAACCAACTGCCAGGATTGCATGAATGCGCTAACCGTGTCGTCCGAAGATGAGAATCCTGGGCTTACTGCGTTGACACTGCACAGGGATAGAGGCGGGCTTCTCTACCCACGTGGAACACTTTTTTTCGTTTGTAAAAATGCTTGAAGACATGTTTACTGAATGCTTCAGCAAAAAACAACTACATGCTGATAGCATCTTGGATGTGCTTAGTCTGGTGAAAGCAAAGTGCTCGCACAAAATTGGTTGCAGTGAGCGTTCAGCCGAACTCACCAAGAATGTAATAAGCTTTTATATTACAACGCGGCTCCATTTTTTTACAAAGGGCATTAACTTGGAAAAACACGAGAGAAGGGAAACAGTCATGCACAGGAAGATCGCGAAAACTTCCTGAGGCGAGTCTGCAGGTGCATGTTTATATCGATTTGTAAACATCTGCACTTATAAACGTTCAGCCTTCTTGAGCCTGATTTTTCTGGTCCACATTCCTTCCTCGTTTCTTTGTAAATAAACATTGCATAAATGTACCTGGATTTTATATTTCCTTTCTATATGCTGTGTCGTGTTAACAGTGCGAACGATGTCATGCATATAAATCATGAGCTTAACATTCGAAAAAGCCATTATCTAATGTTAAGTGTCGTGGAAAAAATTTTGCTTTGTAGCACGCATTCCCGCTGCAGGCCAGCGATTACGAAAAAAAAAAGGCAATGCTAAAATTCTGTCCAATATGACTGCTGCATTAGCGAAGCCACATTGCACATTTTAATAGCAGGAAATAAAAGAGGATCGTCCGCTGCTTCGCGCCCTGTATATGCGTTAATAGCCAGGCGCGTTCATCCGCGCTTCCGGTACAAGACATCGCCTACGCTCCCTAGATTAGCCACAGCGACCGTAATTCTTTTCTCTGTACACTGATAAGACGCACCAGAACAAGTATCGCGCATTGCACATCGTGAGTGTTGCATTTCTTTCGGGAACTGCAGCAATGCGCGGTACCCGTTCTACTCCGACATGGCAGCGAGTTTCAGGTGACGCTGCGAACCGTGCCACCTGTCGGCGGCGACACGAAGTGCATCAAGCGCCGCCACCATGTGAGCGCACTACCTCCTTCTAAAACACTGTAGTGCTGCGTAATCGACACCCGAAGACGGAGGCTGAACCACAAGTTCTTCGATGGAGCCGTCGTCTTGCTGGACTGCCACCGAATCTACCGGAGTTGAATATGTCCCACGACGCAGACGAACAGCGGCCCATTCCAACTGCTGCCCCAAGTTCTGTTCTGCAACTGAGAGATGCGCGTCCCTTCGCCGGAAGATCGGACGAAGACGTCGAGGAATGGCTCATCCATTATCACCGGGTGAGTGGCGCCAACAGGTGGAACAGCGCTTCTCAGCTTTCGAACGTCGTGTTCTTTCTAACCGATACTTCGTTGGTGTGGTTCGACAACCACGAGAGATTTGTTTCGGAAATCAAAGAGCCATTCGGTGACTCCGCGACGAAAAAGAAAAGGGCAGAACAGACGCTACTGCAACGTGCGCAAGTACCAGGCGAAACCTGCACGACCTACATTGAGGCAGTAATAAAGCTGTGTAGGATGGTGGACTCCGGAATGTCCGAGGAAGACAAAGTCGGGCACATCCTAAAAGGAATTGCCGAGGATGTTTACAATTTCCTCATTGCAAAAGACAGCCTGGCTTCCGTCGCTTACATCATTCGGCACTGTCGTACTTTCGAGCAACTAAAGAAGACGAGGCGCATAACGCCGAAGTTTGGCAGGCTAGCCAATGTAACGACAGTTGCAAGTGTGGACAGCAACCAGCCCCTTGATCTTGAATCAACGATCCCACAAATAGTTCGGGAAGAACTCAGCCTGCACGCGCAAGTGACATATCCAGGCACTCATAGCTTCCGCCTACCACCAGATTTTGAGCCGAACGTGGCATCCTTCTCCCCGTATCCTGCGGCAAGGGGCACTGAGGATTATGAACTCGCGCCCCGACAGCAGTCACGTCTCTACGACAGAGGCCCTACTTATGGCGCTCGGCCACAACAAGAGCAGCCGCGTTTTTACCCCCGAGGCCCTGCGACTTCTGTCAGGCCACGACAAGAACAGCACCGACCCTACTACCACGACGCGACTTATGAAAGATATAACGGATTTCAGCAAGCAGCAGAGACACGTTATCCACATGACCACGAACTTTCTCGCCGCCCGCAGCCGTCTACCATTCGTTTCGAGGAAGACGCTGTGAACCGCGACCCTCCCGTGTGCTACAATTGTGGTTCCACAGGCCATATAGTTCGGTATTGTCGCCAAGCCCGTCAATCACGTAGGACACCATCGATGTTCTCGCCAGCCAGAACCCGTACTTCATATGACCTGCGGACGACCGATTTGCTTCCAAGGGATCACTTCTCACGCGAGACCAGACGCAGCGATTCGCCAGCAATTGAGCGGAGTTTGACGCCTCCAAATAGCCGTCCCCGTCGCTCTGCGTCCCCTCGGCGCCGTTCTTCCTGACCGCCCCCGGGAAACTAGCATCCGCGACCAGTGGATGTGTGGTCGCCGGACGGTCTTTGCAAGAAATACCTCTGCCTGTTGTGATGTTAAAAACACAGTGAATGTCTCGATTGACGGAATACCGACCATGGCGTTAGTTGATACTGGGGCGACTGTGTCTGTGATGAGCCTCGCTTTCAAAAACCGGCTAGGCCACAAAGTTATGTTTTCTTGGAACGACGGTATTACCTTTCGTGGAGTAGGCGGCGAGTGGTTTCATCCCCTTGGTGTTTGTGCTGTGAGTGTTTTGTTGGCTGGGAAAGTGTGTGTCGGAATTCCTTGTTCTTTCTCGTTGTTCGCACGACGTTATTCTTGGTATCGATTTTCTTGAACAGTGCGGCGCTTCCGTGAACTGTGGTTGTGGCGAAATCTCATTGAACAAGTTATTTATATCAGCACATTCCGAACAAAGCTTGGGTGGTGAAGACGAGGACACAGACACAGTCAGTGTTCTTGATGAAGTGATTGTACCATCGTGGTGCCTGACGCCCGTTCGTGTTTCTACAACTACTGTTGATGCTGAGTGTGTTGACCTTGTAGTTAGGCCTCTCCACATAAACGGTGCTAAAAAAATATACTTGTGCCCTGCTCTGTCGTGTGAATGACGAAAGGAGTCGCCACATTGTGGGCGCTGAACTCTTCCGCCACGCCGGTTGTCCTTCCTCGCGGTATGAAAATCGCTCTTTTCGATGAAGCCGCATGTAGTTCAATAGCGGCACTAACTACGGACGTCTCTACAGCTTACTTTCCTTGCGATAATCGCCATTCTGAAGAGCTAATGCTTGGCATGATCAGCAAGGCTCTCGGTACATCGGAACGGCAAGCACTGATACAAGTCCTTGCCAGGCATGAGGCCGCATTCGATTTCACGCATGGAGATGCACCCCTTCATTTACCGTCATACCGCGTCCTGCGCTCGTCACAGAATAGATACTGGCTCAGCGCACCCCATCCGCCAGAAGCCCTACCGAGTGCCATCGTCCGAGCGCAAAGTTATTGCCGAGCAAGTCAAGGAGATGATGAACAAAAGTGTCGTTCAAGAGTAATCTAGTCCATGGGCAGCCCCAGTAATCCTGGTCCGAAAAAAAGATGGCTCCTGGAGATTCTGCGTGGATTACAGACATCTAAACGCAGTGACGAAGAAGGATGTCTATCCACTACCGCGAATCGATGACGTCATTGATGGCTTACACGCTGCTTCTTACTTCTCAACACTTGATTTGCGATCGGGGTACTGGCAAATACCTATGGACCCTGCCGACAAGGAAAAGATCGCTTTCGTGACTCCAGATGGCCTATTCGAATTTAAGGTTATGCCTTTTGGCCTTTGCAATGCTCCTGCCACCTTTGAAAGATTCATGGACACACTACTACGTGGTCTAAAGTGGGAGATATGCTTGTGTTACCTCGATGATGTTGTAATCTTTGGCCGCACGTTTGAAAGACATAACGAACGCCTCAGCCTCGTTCTCGACTGCATTGAGAAAGCTGGACTGGTCCTAAACTCAAAAAAGTGTCGGTTCGACGAACGTCAAACACTGGTCCTGGGACACTCAGTTGACAAGGATGGCGTCAGACTCGATCCTCGTAAGATTGAAGCAGTGAGCTCCTTCAAGCCACCGCAGTCAGCACGAGAACTCCGCTCATTCATTGGCCTATGTTTGTATTTTCGTCGTTTTCTTCCCCGGTTTGCCGACATCGTTTACCCGTTGACAAGTATTTTGCGACAAAATGCATCCTTCAATTGGACGCCAGAGTGTGACGCATCATTCTCTCAACTGAAGTTTATACTAACGTCAGCACTCCTCTTGCGTCACTTCGAGCCATCTTGCCCGACTGAAGTTCACACTGATGCGAGTGGAATCGGGATAGGAGCGGTGCTTGTACAACGTCACAGTGGTGCAGAACAGGTTGTCGCATATGCCAGCCGTTGTCTGAGCAAATCTGAACGCAATTACACGGTTACGGAACAGGAATGCCTGGCAGCCGTTTTCGCCGTACAAAAGTTTCGATGTTATCTTTACGGTAGACCATTCAAGATTATCACCGACCATCATTCTTTATGCTGGCTGGTCGGTTTGCGTGTGATCCCTCTGGTCGCCTCGCACGTTAGGCGCTGCGCCTCCAGGAATACGACTTTGTGGTATCGTACAAGAGTGACCGTCGTCACGCTGACGCAGACTGCCTCTCTCGGATTCCTCTTGCGACTACCGACTGCGATGCTGAGAATTTTGACGACTGTCTCGCTGCTGTTACTCCTACGTTCCCTGACGCGGCAGACTTTCAGCGAGAACAACGGGATGATGTTACCCTTGATCCGCTTTTTGTCGCCGCCCGTACTTCTAAAGGCAGCGGTCGCTTTACTGTCCGTGATAAATTGCTGTACAAAACTAATTACTCCGGGCATGGAGCGCGTTTTCTGCTTCTTGTCCCCGAGAGTCTCCGCTCCGAGGTTCTACGCGCCATGCATGACGATGTGACATCCGGCCATTTTGGCTTCGTACGAACGCTGCACCGCACGCAGGAGCGCTTTTACTGGCCCAAGATGTACGAAACAACCAAGCGCTATGTCGCTAGTTGTGAAACGTGCCAACGTCACAAGCGACCGACCACCGCAGCCCCGGGTCCCCTTCGACCATTGACACGGCCCAGTACGCCGTTCGAGGAAGTAGGCATTGACCTTCTGGGTCCATTCCCGCCATCTAACAACAGGAACCGCTGGATAATTGTCTGCGTAGACCATCTTACACGGTATGCAGAAACTGCAGCCATACCGTCTTCCACTGCTGCTTGCGTGGCGGCCTTCCTTCTCCGTTCCGTGGTCCTTCGTCATGGCCCACCACGTGTCATCATCAGCGACCGTGGTCGCCGTGGTCGCCAGTTCACGGCTGATGCCATTGAAGAGTTACTTCGTTTGTGCACTTCACAGTTCCGTCATTCCACGCCATATCATCCACAGACCAATGGCCTCGTTGAAAGGACAAACAGAACGCTGACTAACATGCTTGCTATGTACGTCTCCTCCAATCATAAGAACTGGAACGACGTGCTGCCCTTCATCACTTATGCATACAACACTGCGAAGCACGAAACCATGAATTATAGCCCATTTTACCTCCTGTATGAAAGGTTACTGCGAAGCCCTCTGGACACTTTCCTACCCTTCGTTCTGCACAGTGATGATTCTGTATCGAAGACTTTGTGTCTCGCTGAAGAAGCGCGTCGAATAGCTCGTCTTCGAACTCTGACCTCGCAAAGTCATTCGAAAGAGCGATACGACGACCGTCACGTACAAGTATCGCTGCAAAAAGGTGACTTATTCCTCCTTTGGACACCGCAACGCAAGCGTGGATTGTGCCAAAAGTTCTTGTCACAATATTCAGGCCCATTTGTAGTTGTGGACCGCTTGAGCGAACTCACTTACGTCATAGCTCGCCTCCTGTGCAATGGTCGGCGATCAAGCAGAACTCAGCTGACTCATATTGCTCGCCTGAAGCCTTTCTAGCCTGCTTGTACCTCCTGACTCGCCCCACGGGCTTCGTCTGCTTGCGGGGAAATGTAACAGATACGAAAGGCACGGACAAGAAGAGAAGAAAGAGAGGACGAAGAAAACGAGGAGTTAGAGAGGCTGGGCTGCACTACGATCACGCTACCATCATCGTCCAATTCTCCTGTAAATAAAACCATTTCTTCGCAACTCCTCGTAACAATATTGTTCACAGAACACAAGGCAGCCACCACCATGACATTTTATTTTTGACAACTGCGACACCAAATGGCGGACTGATATACTTCCTAAAGGGGTTTAATTTTATTTTTTTATCGCAGAACCGCAAGCACAGGTTGCGTCGCGCGTATACCGCAGCCATGTACTGTGGCCGCATTCCTTTTCCTCTAACAATGTGGCCCCCGGCGGCTTCACGCGCTCCCGTAGGTGGCGGATTGGACTGTCACTCCAGAAGTTTAAATACACAACCTCTTTGCATAGAAACGATGGCATGATTGTTAACATATTGTTGGCTTGGATATGTTTGGCACGAGGCCCAAGACCCTGTCTTCTAACACGTTCTTATGTTTGCGTTCGCGTCTCTGTCTTGAAGGGACTCACACCGTGACATGCTACAATGGTGCTTGCGTTGGGCTATCTAAGGCGAAAAACGCGGTTCTAAAATGCACATGTCTGTTCACTAACTTGTGCAGTAAACCCATGTTTATAGTATTCGCGCAGTATAGTAGTAGTATAGTAAGAGTCACGAGTATGGCATCCGTAACCGCAAGCGCCACGTTATGGTCGTAACTTGTCGGGACAGCGTAGATGTAATCCACAGACCCTGCCACTAAGGAATACGTGGCTAGGCATGGCTGATGAATAAGTAATTGCGAAGATTGGTTTTCAGTAGAGGTTTGTTACCAAGAACGATGGGAGCTTATACTGCCGCAAAGGACGGATGCTGGGCGGTGACTCCAATCATTTACTCGGCACATCACACATCTACACTGGAATTCAACTGGTTTCGCCAACTCTTGCTTATATTCTCTCGCCTCTAAGCTGTGACTTCGCCTGCCACCCACGCCCCAGCTTTTCCTCTTTGTCCCCCGCTTCTTTCCCAGTCTGCTGAGACTTGCTTCCACTGAGGCTTGCTCCTCCTTTTTCTCAATAAATAAAGGCATTCATCCATGCATGCCTAAGTTACTGCAGAAAATAGCGTGTCTTTATCTCCATAACCACCCCGTCTCTCACCCGGACTATCCCATCGCAAAACAAAGTTGCTGTGTTCCAAATGGCTGGGCGTCACATATACAATTTTCTGGGAAAGGCCAGTAGCACGGCGGGCAATTTTCGGTGGGTGACGAGACATTATATAGAACACCTTCTCTGCCATATCCACACTCAGTGCTCTGCTTCGTGAGCTACTATTAGCCGCTACGACGATGTACGAAATGAAAGAAACCTAGCTGGGCTGGTCGCGCGCAGCTCTTTTTGGATTCGTGATGCGTCGGTTTAAAATAATAATATTTCTTATCTAAGCCTAAATGACAGCGATATAGGCGAGGTGAGTTACGGTAGCTAGTTGGCTTGGACTAACGACGCTCTTCACGCAGCACTTTCGTCTTATGCGTGTTTGCGAACGGGAATAAAAGACAGGAGGGTAACACGCCTTCCTGAAATGAAACATTCCGATTGACCCTTTGTTTGGCGGTTGGACATATGTCGAGGGTGCCCAATACGAACAATCTGCAAGTCTGTATTACCTTGCAAAGGGGAACTCAGATGAAACGCTGTCAAACAGATAGGCTTTTAATTATCGTAAGTAGATCTTTATTAGAATTCCTTACCATGAAGTGAAAGCCGACTAATAAGCATTTAAATTTTCTGTGTTAATAAAACATCCTGTTAGTAAAAGGTTGCTGTGCTTTACAGCCCCCTAAATTAAAACGTAAGTTATGGAAAATAAATTGGTGTGGTTAATGTGTAAACGCATACGCAAGAAAAGGCCTAGTCCATTTCCCAGTATTCTCTCAATGAAGATGGAGCACCTCTATACTCTCACGTTGTAGTAATGTCAAGAACGAAACGCTTCCAAAAGAGTCAGTCACGAATGTTACTCATTATAAGATGAGCTTGCGCTGGAGAAGAAAATAACACTCAAAGATACCGATGGCTGCGCGCAAAGTGCTTCCTCTGATTCCGATCTACGGATCAAGGCGTCGGTTTGTCAGATTGGAATGCTCGTATGTACATCGCAGCGAAATCTCGGGTCGGCAAATGTGATGGAGAATGTACGCCAGTATTCGCTTCACGCGCGCAATCTGATAAGATAGCGCTCTTTCGCTATTGAATCCGTGCCAACATACTGGATATTAGAAGCACATGCAGGCGCATCTTGAGCTAACTGATAACTTTGGAACTGTGGTTAGATGCTAAAAAATCCCCCCCCCCCTTAAAAGAAGGAATACAGTTGCTTTCAATATTAGCTGAAACATAGTGCTGGTGGTATAAAAAGGGCCCACAACACTGCACAGCGGCGCCGATTGACATACAGGAAATTCAAGAGCGAACCACTTTACAATTACTGGTATTTATCAAACCAGCATATCGTGGTTTAATGTAGCCCTGTATTCCAGGGGCCAGTTCCAACACGGGTACTGTGTCAGAGCTCATATTTCATGTCAGCATTATTTGTCACAAAATCAAAGCATTTTTTCTTTAGATCTTAACATTAGACAGCCAAAATACATGCAGCGAAACCCTCACCTTAATATTTCAGTACTTTTCGTTCTAACGTACATATCCGTGCTGATCCATATGTTACAAAGTGCTAAAAATGTACCCAATGCTTTCCTCCAGGAAGCTGTTTTTATTCCTTATGATGCCAGGAAACCGAGTCTGATGCCACCAACGCTCAGAAACCTAATCGGGAGCGCGCACAATGTTCTCGCACACCTTGTGGGATGTACCGTAGCGCTGAGGTGCTTCTTGTATAATGTATGAGAATCGGTTGTAAAGACAGACGTGCAAGGTTGGGTGTTGTGCTTAAGCTCATGAAGTTGATTTGTGCCAAGATAACCTGTCCAAACTTTCACACTTACTTTATAAGAAGTCTACGGCACCATCAATATGCCGGCTGCTTTTAACTGCACAAAACAAAACCATTCGAACGATGCAAACAATATTAACATCATTTTATCATTCAAGTGTTCAGATTGGTAACCTCTAGATGCGGAGTAAGTTGAGAAGTTGTTTGCGTAATTAACAAAGCTACGTAATTAAATTTTCAGTAATGGTTTTTACGTGGTTAAAGAAAATGAGCAGTTTGGAGCCCGTCCTCGAGATTAAGCAGCCAAGCGAACAAATTTCGACTAAATATGCTTCTGTAAGAGCAATGCGAACAAAAATTTTCCGAGTAAACACTCTTGGAAGGCGTAACTGACGCAGAAAAAGTACATCTGTAAAGTCAAAGAAAGAACAGCACTTCACGACGGGACACACACAGGGGGAACCACACACAAACTGCGCTAACATTAAGCGCTGTTCTTTATGTGATAATGAAGCAACTAGCCCGTCAGTCATTCCTTCCGAACCTGTAAAGTCAACCTGACCACATCTAGCCTTTTGTGATGCTGTCATCAATAGTATGGCCCCGTGAACATGTTCCCCATGGTCCCATAGTCGCGTTCCATTTTTATTCACGCTGCTTTCTCGAAGGCAAGCATTTTAATGGTTTAGTGTCAATACGGCAGTGAACGTGTGCCGCCGAAAGCTTGCTTGGTCGCAGAAGCGATGCATGACGGAATGATGGTGCAGATTTAGCGTGTCGTCGGCATCAAGACAGTGCACTGCCGCCGAGGGAAGGAAGATAACGAAAGTGAACAGCTTGGTAGCCGCTCAGGGAGCCGTGCCGATGGTGGCGGTGCCATCATGACAAAATCTGAGGCGGCGATATTGACGGCTGAGGCGATTTTTTTTTCTTTTATTACTTTTTTTTACAACGAAGTCGTTAAGAGTATGCTTTAACTCGGGCCAATTCCGACGTGGCCTATTCACATAAATGTAAAACGCCGAAACGATTTTCTGAGATAGCCCCTGGGCCGATCTTAATAAATTTTGCTGGATTCGGGAGAGAAAGGTAAATTGTAGTGACTATTAGAAGCGGAATTTCTATTTAGGGCTTGAATTCTGGTAAAAGATTTTCAAAAATTTGAAAGTGCGAAAAATACAGAAGCACGAAGTTTACAAATTAATAACTCCGCATCAAGAACTGATATCGCGGTTATGTAAACAGAATCCTTTAGACAATTCAAAGCGGACAAATCCAATATGCCGATTTATATCTTACGTGAAGTCGTTACGTTGTGAACAAGGGTTGTGGAAAAGCTGCATTTCCACATTACTAAATTTTTTTAGATTCATGCGTAATATATCAATTTTGTCCGCTTTAGATGTGCTGTTAGATGCAATGTACAGAATTGTGATATCAGTTTTGATTGCCGAAAGACAGAGTTGTAAAGTTGGTTTCGTTCTCTGAAAATTTGTGATTTTTGCCAATTTTGAATAAACAAATGATGACCTAAATAAAAGATTTTAAACCAACAGTCACTAGATTTTAAGTATTTCTTTTAAGTGAAACAAACCTTGTAAAATTTGATGCTGTGGTTGTGGAGAAAAACGAGTTCTCCTTTTACATGTATTTATATAGGACCACCAGAGCTAAAGGTTCCTCTTAAGGGCTACTTTCCCCACTATCGCGTCCGCGTATAGAGCAAAATCCCGAAGATAGCATAATACCGGCCTGACCCGCAGCAGAGGTGCAGCAAACGTTCAGCTCTCCCCATACGTGGGCTGATCCCGAATGTAACGCCATGCCAGGCCGACCAGCGGCGCAGGTGAAGCAGGCATTAAGCACTCCCCATACGTGGGCCGATTCCGAAGACAGTGCAACGCGATGCCGACATACGGCGGAGGTGCAGTTCGCCATTCAGGGGCCCACATACACAGCTTTGCTGGTCATCTTTCTTCACAGAGTGGGAGGGCACTGAGATTTTTTACTTATCAAACATCAGGTCATCGACGGTGAAACTAGGGACACCAAAGCCGTCCTCGGGCTCCACCTAGAAAGCGCCTTCGACAAAGTTACGCACTCTGCCATCCTCGCGCAGGTATCGCATCTAAACCTAGGCGAGAGGTCGTACGAATATTTCAAAGGCATCCTCACCGGCAGATGGTGGAGCTCAGACTCGGCGACCTGAAGACGGACGAGGAGACATTAGGGAGCCAGGGCACTTCCCAAGGCTCCGTCATCTCACCCATGCTATTTATTCTTGCTATGATTCAAGTTGCCAAAAGACTATGCCAGCTTGAAAGACTGAAGCACACGATATACGCGGACGACATTACGCTGTGGGTGGACGGGGGCAGTGATGCCCGCACAAAATCCACGCCACAGACGGCAGTCGACACGATCGAAGAAAGCTTGGAAGGTACGGGACTGCGTTGCTCCCCAAGTAAGTTGGAGCTCCTGCTTTACCAACCGATCAAAACGCACAGAATCAAGAAGCAAAGGAAACACGAAAAGATCAAGATCCGCACCAGGGATGGTAACACAATACCGACGGTCAGCAAGATCCGAGTCCTGGGCATGACGATCGAAGCGCTCGGCAGGAACGGAGACACCATCACCCGCAGCATGGGTGAGGCGTCCAATGCCAGCAGACTGCTCAAGCGCGTTACCACCAAGAAGCGAGTCATGAAGGAGGAAAACTTCATCAGGCTTATACACTCCTTCGTACTCTGCCAGTGTACGTGGCAGCCTTCTACAAGTGGGTGAAAAGCGAAAAGAACAAGCTAGACATCCTAATCCGGAGGGCATACAAGACACCCCTCGGTCTACTTGAAACTACCAACATGAAACGTCTCCTCCAGCTGGGCATACACAACACGCTCGACGAGGTCATCGAAGCGCAAAGAGCCGCTCAGTTGGAAAGATTGTCATCAACAAAGGCCGGCAGAAAGATCCTGTGCAGTCTAGGCATCGGTTGTCATGAACAGCAGGGACCAAAATGCCCCGTCCCCGACCACGTACGATGAAACGTGCGGGTTGACCCCTTGCCGAAGAACATGCACCCGGAATTCAACGAAGGCAGAAGACGCGCTATAGCCAAGGCACTGACGGACCTGCACGCGGAAGACACCGGTGCCAGATACGTGGATGCAGCCGAATATGCCGGCCGCAACTGCTTCGCGATCGCGGTGGTCGACTCCGTGCGGGCGAGTGCCAGCACATCGAGCAAGCAAGTGGAGGAAGCAGAAGAAATAGCCATCGCCCTGGCCATCGTAACCCGAGAATGCCACATGATCCTCAGCGACTCCAGACAGGCGGTGAGGAACTACGCCAAAGGAAGAATTGCCCCAATGGTGGCACGCGTCCTGCTCCGACAGGCATACCGCGACAAGAGGACTCGAATCAAGTGGTTCCCGGGGCACGCAGGACAAGCGTCGGAGAAGTATGCCAATCGCAACGAAACGGCACACGCCCGAGCGCGAGGATTAACCGACCGCGCCCAAGGCAATGGCTCCCGGCTGTGTTTCAGCGCCAAAGACCGGATGACCACCTATAACGAACTGACCAAGGCTTTCGGCTGGCCCGTAGACTTCTCCCGCCCACCTGCAAAGGGCTCAGCAGGTCGCAGGCCGTTCAGGTAACTACAAACGAGAACACTTCGAAGCCCGGCGCTATTGCATAGGATGTACCCAGAATCGCACCCCCATGACAAGTGCAGAGCGTGCTGCAGGGAGAAGGCCACATTCGAGCACATGCTATGGGATTGCTCCAAACATCCAAGCCAAGCTAACTCAGGACATATACCGCCGCAGCTTGAGGAAGCAACGTGGAGCGAAGACCAAGAAAAACAACTCCAGGCCTTCCAGCAGGTCATCGAGGCGATGGCTAGGCAGGAGCCTGGTGAGCCGGCAACGGCGAGCGGGGATCCTCGCAGAGCACCCGCTGTAAGAGTTGGCAGTCGTAGCTGTAGGGAGGACCTTGTGGCGACAGGACTAGGCGAGCAGGATTTATTTGCATATTAACATTTTAAGCAAGATACATTGGCAGTTTAGCGCGACTCCCATATGGAGCCCGCAAGACTATCATACAGCAAACAGCTTATGAGCACACAGCTCACTAGTACATTCCTAGCATTTCTACATTTCTAGCACGCCCATCATACACTCTGGGGAAGTCCGATCATCAACGCAAGAGGCAGAGTTCTGGTATCTTTCGCCTCCAGTAATGAACTTTGGCTGCTGAATGATGGAAGTCCTACGTTCTTACGTGGCTCCACGTACAGCAGCTGTCTTGACTTGGCTTTCGTCTCACGAAGCCTAGTCAGACGTGCAGGGTGGTTTGCGGACATAGAGACGCACGGAAGCGACCATATCCCCACGTACATCAAGATCAGAGGATTGGCCGCTTCCAAAATACGGGATACGATCCAAAGAGTGGACTGGCCTAAATTTCAGTCTATTATGGAAGAGCACTGCGACGCCAATCCATCTTTCGACTTGGAAGAGGCAATCAAGAGCGTGGTGCAAGACACTATGCGCACTCTAACATGCTCCTCGAAACTTAATGATTTTGATGTGGAACTAGAACGACTTCGAGCAATCCGACGACGTGCTGAACGAAGATACCGACGTACGAAAACAATGGACGATCTACGGACCGCCAGGCGCACGCAAAAGAAGATACAGCGCCGGTTAGACAAGCTCGAATCGCAACGTTGGGCTGCCTTCTGTGAGTCGCTAGATCCACGCAAGCCTTCATCGCAACTATTGAGAACGGTGCGCGGACTGCGGACACTTCCCGTACAGCGATTCCCATTCAAGGCACTTGCCCTCTCTCAAAAGAGATCGGAGATTGACGTGGCAGAGGATTTCTGCGCCAGATTATCCGGCCAACTCACAGCTACCAACAATCCATCGCCTTCGAGCAGCTGTCCGCCACCACGTGATCACCGGTTGGATCTACCATTCTCGATCCACGAACTTAAGGCAGCATTAGCTTTGTGTAGCCGCACATCAGCGCCAGGACCTGACGGAATTTCCTACCGAGCTCTGTGTCACCTGGGGGAGCGAGCGAGAGGGGTTCTTCTTGAGGTGTACAATGAATCTTGGAGGAATGGCACGCTACCAACAACCTGGAAGACAAGTCGCCTTGTTCCACTGCTGAAGCCTGGCAAGTCACCGTTGGAGCTCTCATCATATCGCCCGATCGCTTTGGCGAGCTGTGTAAGCAAAGTAATGGAGATGATGGTCCTAGGACGCCTGGAGTGGTACCTGGAGTACCACAACACCTACCCAGATGCCATGGCGGGCTTCCGACGCGGTCGATCATCGATTGATAACGTCGTCGACCTGGTGACCTACATTCAACATGAGAAACGCCGTAAGCGTCTCTGCGCATCCTTATTCCTCGACGTTAAAGGGGCGTATGACAACGTTACGCATGAAGCCATCCTCTCTGCTCTCGCAGAGGTAGGAGTGGGTGGTCGGATGTTTCAATGGATACGGAGCTATCTATTTATGCGATCCTTCTTTGTAAGCACCGAGGAAGGCCATACTTCTCTACATTATAGCTACCGCGGCGTCCCCCAGGGCGGTGTACTTAGCCCCGTGTTATTTAATCTAACACTAATTGCTCTCCTTGAGCACGTGCCAGCCACAGTCAGGCTATCAATGTACGCGGATGACATCTGCATATGGATATCTGCAGTAACACGCCTACAGCTGCGAGCGAGAATCCAGAAAGCCGCGACACAAACTGCTATCTACCTCCGTAATCGAGGCCTGGAAATTTCTTCCGAGAAATGTGCACTAGTGCCATTTACGCGCAAACCCATGGCAAACTACAGTGTAACGATAAATGGCGAAATAATACGACGGGTCCGATCGTACAAGTTTCTAGGTGTCATAATCAACAGGGACTCGTCATGGAGCCCACACATATCTTACGTGAAAAAACGGTTGACAGGCTTCTGCCACCTGTTCAAGTTTTTCGCTGGCAAGACCTGGGGAATGTCGCCTAGTGCCATGTTACAACTGTACAGGGTGCTTTTTCTGGGATTTCTGCGATAGAGCTTGCCAGCAATAAACAACACAGGCAAAATGAATCTACGCACAATACAAAGTCTTCAGGGTCAAGTGCTCCGGATCTGTCTAGGCCTGCCTCAGAGTGCTTCAACAGTGGCTACGATAGCAACCCCTAGAGACCACCTTGTCAAGACCCACATTGAAATTGAAGTACTGAGGACCCATATAAGGCATCTAGCCAGGACTCCTCGTCACCATTTAGCCTCACTACCAGCGGACAGGCCACACACATCTTCCAGCCAAACGATAACTGCATATGATGAATCATTGCCAGCTTGTTTCACTCCGGCTGCGAGACCTTCGATCCCTCCATGGTGCCTCGCTCAGCCAAAAATCAACCTCGCAATACCTGGTATCTCGAAAAAAGCTGATCTGTCATCACCAGCCCATAGACAGCTCACGCTACTATATTTGTAGGAGAACTACCGTGACTCTACGCATATTTACACTGATGGATCTGTCCTTCCAAGCAGCTCCGCGGCGGCAATCGTCATACCAGCGAAAGCTACAACAATCAAATTTAAGACGACCCACGCGACAACATCGACGGCAGCAGAGCTCGCAGCGCTCTTTACTGCTCTTCATCACATTGGTGATGAACCGCCACACAAATGGACAATATTCTGCGATTCGAAGGCGGCACTGCAGTCTCTACTGTCACCTTTACGACGCGGACCGCACGAACAACTAATTTTCCATATTACAGAGACATTACGCCATATAAGTGATGCAGGCCACGAAATAACCTTTCAGTGGCTTCCAAGTCATTGCGGGATTATCGGCAATGAACGGGCGGATCACGCTGCCCGCTCAGCCCATACTGAGGAGCGCCACGTCCCCATTCCTCTTTCTAGAACTGACGCGGCACGGAAGCTCCGCCTACTTGCTCGGCAGTGCACCGCGTCGCAATGGAATGAGCCACATTTAAGAAATCCGCGACTGTACTCACTTGATCCAACAGTAAGTCTTCGAGCGCCATCACAGCTTCGCCGTAGAGACGCCACGCTTTTATATCGACTTTGGTTGGGCGTTGCCTTTACTAAAGCCTATGCCTTCCGCATAGGGATGACCGACACCCCAACCTGTGACCACTGCGGCCATGAAGAATCAATTGGCCATATTTTGTGCACCTGCCCGCAGTGCAGTCCACAGAGGGCATGCCTTAGCCACGAACTTGACCAACTGGACGACCAACCACTGTCCGAAAAAAGAATTCTGCAACATCGAAAGGACCTACCGTCACAGAAGAAGGCCATGCAAGCGCTTTTGCGCTTCTTGCGATCTACCGGCCTGTGTGAACGACTTTAACTGGAACGCCTTTTGTGTGTGTGTCTCCATGTGTGCGCGTTCGTTTTTTTTTTTGCCTTTTCCTCTCTGTCATCTTTCTAACCCCTATCCCCCATCCCCAGTGTAGGGTAGCAAACCGGAGACTCATATCTGGTTAACCTCCCTGCCTTTCCTCTTCATTCTCTCTCTCTCTCTCTAGTATGACAACGAGCACTCAGCTCCCGACGACGAGCACGCTCTAGCAGGCGGTAAACGCTGCTTATAAGCTCTCCGCTCGACGTCGCCGTTCGATGTCCCCGTGGACCAGCCCTTCTGGCGGAGGGCTCACAAACACGTGCCGCACACACGCACAGGGGAAAAGAGGACGGAGCCGACCTCAGAGGGCTTCGTAGAATTCTGCTTTGTCTCGGGTGGCGCAACCGAGTACCACATTCCTGAGTTGACCGCACGCCACGTGGCTGCCGGTCATCCGCAGTTCTCTGAAGTGCGCCCCGTCTGGTGGGACTGGAACATGTGCTGCGGGCTGAAAGCTGGCACGTTGCCACCCCGTACGGCCATTCATAACACCACCACGATGACGACGTAGGTCCCGTCCGAAGCGTGCCTTCGCGCTGTAGTGCAGGCTCAATAAACGTTTTCCCAATCTAATCCAATTACTTATCCGCGTTTGTCCTGCATGCGTGTGCGATAGAAACAAGAAGCAGGTATGCATAGAAAATCTGAGGTGGCGGCGGCAGGTCGTAGCGCAGAAGTTAGCATGCCCAGCCCCTCCACGTACTTACATCTGCATTGACATGGGTTCGTGGAAGCGATAGCGACCACAGCTCTACTTTTTCTGCGCGCGATAGCCATTGTGGCAGCGCGCGCAGAACTGGCAGAACTTTCGAAGTTAATCAACAAGCGTAAGACAGCTGACATAAGGAATTATAATATGGATAGAATTGAACATGCTCTCAGGAACGGAAGAAGCCTAAAAACAGTAAAGAAACTAGGAATTGGCAAGAATCAGATGTATGCGTTAAGAGACAAAGCCGGCAATATCATTACTAATATGGATGAGATAGTTCAAGTGGCTGAGGAGTTCTATAGAGATTTATACAGTACCAGTGGCACCCACGACGACAATGGAAGAGAAAATAGTCTAGACGAATTCGAAATCCCAAAGGTAACGCCGGAAGAAGTAAAGAAAGCCTTGGGAGATATGCAAAGGGGGAAGGCAGCTGGGGAGGACCAGGTAACAGCAGATTTGTTAAAGGATGGTGGACAGATTGTTCTAGAGAAACTGGCCACCCTGTATACGCAATGCCTCATGACCTCGAGCGTACAGGAATCTTGGAAGAACGCTAACATAATCCTAATCCATAAGAAAGGGGACGCTAAAGACTTGAAAAATTATAGACCGATCAGCTTACTGTCCGTTGCGTACAAACTATTTACTAAGGTAATTGAATATAGAGTCAGGAGCACCTTAGACTTCTGTCAAGAAAGGACCACGCAGGATTCCGTAAAGGCTACTCAACAATAGACCATATTCACACTATCAATCAGGAGATAGAGAAATGTGCGAAATATAACCAACCCTTATATATAGCTTTCATTGATTACGAGAAAGCGTTTGATTCTGTCGAAACCTCAGCAGTCATGGAGGCATTACAGAATCAGGGTGTAGACGAGCCGTATGTAAAAATACTGAAAGGTATCTATAGCAACTCCACAGCCACCATAGTCCTCCATAAAGCAAGCAACAAAATCCCAATAAAGAAAGGCGTCAGGCAGGGAGATACGATATCTCCAATGCTATTCAAAGCGTGTTTACAGGAGGTATTCAGAGACCTGGATTGGGAAGAATTGGGGATAAACTTTAATGGAGAATACCTTAGTAACTTGCGATTCGCTGATGATATTGCCTTGCATAGTAATTCAGGGGACGAATTGCAATGCATGCTCACTGACCTGGAGAGGCAAAAGAAGAGTGGGTATAAAAATTAATTTACAGAAAACTAAAGTAATGCTTAACAGTCTCGGAAGGGAACAGGAATTTACAATAGGCCGCGAGGCACTGGAAGTCGTAAGGGAATACATCTACTTAGGGCAGGTAGTGACGGCGGATCCGGATCATGAGACGGAAATAATCAGAAGAATAAGAATGGGCTGGGGTGCATTTGGCAGGCATTCTCAGATCATGAACAGCAGGCTGCCATTATCCCTCAAGAGGAAAGTATATAATAGCTGTGTCTTACCAGTACTCACCTACGGGGCAGAAACCTGGAGGCTTACGAAAATGGTTCTACTCAAATTGAGGACGACGCAACGAGTTATGGAAAGAAGAATGATAGGTACAACGTTAAGGGATAAGAAAAGAGCAGATTGGGTGAGGGAACAAACGCGAGTTAATGACATCTTAGTTGAAATCAAGAAAAAGAAATGGGCATGGGCAGGACATGTATTGAGGAGGGAAGATAACCGATGGTCATTAAGGGTTACGGACTGGATCCCAAGGGAAGGGAAGCGTAGCAGGGGGCGGCAGAAAGTTAGGTGGGCGGATGAGATTAAGAAGTTTGCAGGCACGGCATGGCCACAATTAGTACATGACAGGGGTTGTTGGAGAAGTATGGGAGAGACCTTTGCCCTGCAGTGGGCGTAACCAGGCTGATGATGATTATGATGAGCCATTGTGAAACTAAGTATGTAGTTAGCATGCCCAGCCACTTAATGCAAATTGCAGCAGTTACGAGTGGTGAAACCCCGCTGGGGCTGATTGTGAAGAAAGCTTCCTTTCTCTGCCCACTCTCGCGATGGTGAAGCTAAAATGAGGAGGAGGCCTGACGGACGCAACGTTGATGGCCACCATAACAGAATGGATGGACCACCTGCGGAAAGGACGAAGCACACCAAGTTTTTAGCACTTGGCCTAGAGTCAAGCGCTACAATGGCTAGTATGGCCTCACGGAGATGACAGACCGAATTGCTCCTCACTGCTAACACTGGACTGATACTAAGAAAATACTCCGTTCGCAGACACCACGCTACACTGAAATTAGCAAAACAAAATCAGTTTATAAACTGATAGTGTCAATTATCTGGTGTCCTTATTGTGCGTGTGAATGGCATAAAGGTCCTCGCAATGAAATGGTAGTATCTTTGTTTTTGCTGCAGTTGCACACAAACAAACTTCGTTGAAGTGATCGGACAGCGATCTACCAGCAGGGAAGACCAACCCGCAAATTAAAAATAATTGCTGGTTTCAGATCTTCCAATGTACTTTGCGCTCAGCTACTATCTGTAATATTTTTTTTTCTTTTTGTGCTCTTATGAAGAGGAAAACTCCACATTACTACAATATCAACAACAGTACACAAAATAGACTGGCTTTGAAGCTGTGACCACGCACCGCACTTTTCTACATTCAGCACATGTAGTATTGGGGCAACACGTTTGAGCAAAATGATTAGGTTTTCGGTGAAAGCGCTGTGACAGGCGGGAAGAAATTGTTGTCATGCCCGGTCTAAATAATACCATCTGAAATCTTATTTACCTAACATATTTTTTGAGAAATCACTATAACCCTTTATACGTTTGCTTCGTATGAGTTATGTACTAGCTTGCCTCGACAATCTCAAAAATGTATTGTCTTTGTGGGAGAAGGTTTTCGTGAAAAACAGCCCAACATAACAGTAAAACATCCAGCATGGTTTCTATCCAGATGATTGACGAAATTCTGCACTGAGAACGTGTCGACTAGCGTGCGATTGAAAGTTGAATTATGATCGTTGTAAGCTCGTGTTGCGTCTAGCACGAGCTAGTAGTGTTAGCGATGTCATTGGTGTGAAAATGGTCAGCTCGGTCTGCGATTTGTTTTTGTGGATCTCCACATTGAACGTCGCAGTCGTCACGATGAGAGCACTCCCGTGACATCATTAGCTCAGTGGGCTGGGAAGGCTCGAGTGGTAGCTCACCTTGAGGGATATAGGTAACAATTATTGATGTACGTTCTTTGCGATGATGAAAAATATGCAGAAACACCACTGGTGTTGTCTAACTATTCGTACACAGGCCCCCAAATTTGAATTGGCCCACCCCAAACAATAAGTAGGCCCACCCCGAAATTTCAAGTTGGCACACCCTCAAATTTAAATTGGCCCACCCTCAAGTTTAAAGTCGGCCACGCCCTATTTTCTTTTTGCCCAGCCTTAAACCTCAAGTTGGCTCGACCCCGAATTTCATTTGGGCCACCCCTAACTTTCAAGTTGGTCCACAGACGAATTTCCATAAATCGCCGACGAACCCCAAAATTTAGGTTGGCCCATCCCCATATCGCCCCCAAATTCAGACTGGCCGACCCCGAGATTGCTCCCACATTTAGGTAGGATCACCCCCAAATATAGATTGGCCCGCCTCCACAACACCACCAAATTTAGATTGGCCCACTCCAATACCACCCGAAAATCTAGGTTGGCCCATCCCCATATCAGCCCCAAACTAACGCTGGCGCAACCCTCGATCACCTCAAATTTAGGATGGCCCACTGCAAATCGCCCACCAACTAAGGTTACTCCACCCATATTTTACCCTCCAATTCAGCTTGGCCCAGCCGCGCATCACCCCCATGGTTAGGTTAGCCCGTCCCCATGTCAGCCCCAAATTTAGGTTGGCCCACCCCCATATCATCCCCAAATCCAGGTTCACCCACCCCCATATCAGCCCCAAACTTAACCTAGCCCAGCCCTTTATCACCTCAAATTTAGGATGGCCCACCGCAAATCACTCCCACATTTAGGTTAGCCCACCCCCGTATCACCCCCGATTCAGCTTCGCCCAGCCCCATATCAGCCCCATGGTTAGGGTGGCCCACCCCCCATATTCCTCCCAAATTTAGGTTCTCCCACCCCCGTATCCTCCCCAAATCCAGGATGGCCCACCCCCCATATTCCCCCAAACTTAGGCTTACCCACCCCTATATCACCTCAAATTTAGGTTGAGCCACCCACATATCAGCCTCACATTCAGCTTGGCTCACTACCATTTCACCCCAAATTTAGGTTGGGCCACTCCCATATCACTACCACATTCAACTTGACCAATCCCTGTATCACGGCCAAATTTGTGCTGACGCCACTTCCAATTTCAAGTTGGCCACCCCACCCATTTTTATAAAGACCTGTGTATTCATATGGGAAATGCGTCAAGTTTTTTGGCGTTACAGACACGATTTCGCACGATTTTGCTACCAGATCACTGGAGCACTCACCAAAGAATGCTTCGCATTAAAAGCAACTGCACCGAACGAGCGCCGCCATATGTTGATCCTAAATACTGACGGCTAGCCAAGCTAGCTTCTCTGTAGAGCGACCGGGGCAGACACAGCACGGGACAATTATTCAAATTGTCTTTTTTTTTTTTTTTTACGGCCACACCTACGGATTCATACCACTTGGCTGTAGGGGACACATTACCAGTAGCTATTAATCCACACGCTGCACATCTTCTCCTATTTGGTGCATTTCTTAATTGGATGAATCTTTAGAAATAATTAACGTTCGGGCAGCGACTCAGCTTAGCAGACACTTTGTTCCGCACGAATGTTGCGTAGGAATGTCACTGGCCATCGGGTGGCATTGTGGCTTAGGTGGACCTGATTCGCTCGGAGTATGTGCCATTAAGGACAGGGGAAAGTCGAAGAAAACGCACCTTCCAGAAGGACGCAATAAGAATGGCCGTTTTGTTCTCCCAGGTGCCACGCTACAGAGCACGAATGTTTTTTTTTTTTTTTGCGTAGCACAAAGCTTCGCGCAAGCTTCTAGTTATGATGTCCAATGAATAAAACCTTCATAAATGCGATGACTTAACAAATGAACACGACATTGCTGTGTTTTAGGAGGGAAAAATAGAAAACATAATATTTCAAGAGAACGACTGGAAAACCAGAACCGAAAGCAAATCATGAGTTTTGTGTTTCTTCTATCTGGTGGGAGACTATAAAACTAAGTCCTATGCGGCTGTAAAAAAAAAACTGCGCCGCTGAAAAACCAGAACTGAAAGCAAATGTTGGGTTTTGTGTTTCTGCCATCTAGTGAGAGACTACAAAACTAGGTCCTATGCGGAAAAAAAAAGAAGTCCGAAGCGAGAATCGAACCGCGGCCACCGCGAAGCGTGACTAAAGGTGCGCGCAATTCTACCGCTCGGCCACGGCTTCCAAGAGTTCGCGCGGGCGTACGAACGTCTTTTTATAGACATCACGTAAATTTTCACGACAGTGTTACATAAAACGCTTTTGGGAACAGTGTTACGCCGTGTGTGGAGAGTCGAGCTAGGCATCAATCGAAAGCTGAGTCTCCGGACTACATACGCTGCACTGCGTATTACGATAGAAGCCGTAGTGTAATCACAGCCGCGGTTCTTGCCTCGAAAATGGAGTACAAATTTTCGTCGTTTCCATAGGCTTCCATTGCTAAATCTTTAACCGCTGTGGGAACAAAATTCTTACGTGCCATAGAGTGATCACTGCACTTGGCTCGTGTGGATTGTCTTCCAGAACACGTCTGTCACCTGCGTTTTTTGATAATCGACCTGCAGCTTTTGTTATTCGCGAAAAACCCGCTCGTTCCATTGAAAACGCGCTAGCTTCGTGCCGGGGCCGCTTCGGGGGCTAGTTGGTACGTGTCCAGAAAAGCTGGATATGATTGCGGCTATGGCATGCTCGAGGTCGCGGGTTTGATATTGACCGCGGCAGCCGCATTTCGACGGGAGAGAAAAAAAAAGAAGACGCTTGCGCACTTGGATTTAGGGACACGTTAAAGAACACCACGGTGTCAAAATTAATCCAGAGTCCGCCACTACGGTGTGCCTCATAATCCGATTGTGGTTTTGGCACGTACAGCTCCATAATTAAATTCAAGTTTAGAACTTCTGCCATGATGCGATGTCACATGTGAGGCAATGAAGTAGTGAGGCGCACAACACAGCCTCAAGCCTGTGTGTTCTGTGTACTACGCAGACAAACATCAGTGTTGTACGCAAAGTAACGTTTAACATTAACTCACCACTCTCGTGTTGGACTAAACGTTTAAAAAATTTAACATTCGCCGTCAACGTAACCGCTAATCATCGTCAGTCAAAGCAAACAGCGCAGAAAGCTTCGCTTACATCGATTCCCACAGTGTGCGGGAACCGCATTCCCTCCCCCCCACCCTTTTCTGGCCTTTGAGGCCAAACTGCCCTGGCATGGCATGGCAAGAACTTTATTTTGGTCCAGAGAAACTAGGTCCCGAGGGCAAAAGCCACCAGGCTAAGTCGGTGGCTCCGCCCACGCACCGGTAGGCCAAGGCTTTACCGATGTCGTGAGCTCTCCGGACGGCCAGGAGTTCACCTTGGAGGTCTTCGCTGGATATGCGCCGACTCCAGTCCTCCTCACTGTTGAGATCCGGAGCCCTTTGGCTGGGGCACAGCCATAACATATGATCAAATAGACATGGAGTGTGTCCACAACTTTTGTATTCCGCGGGAAAAGCCTGGTCAATTTTGATAAGCACAAAAGGCGACGCTAGATTCCCACAATTTGCGGGGACCGCATTTCCCCACCTGTTTCTGGCCTTCAAATGGACTTCGAGGCCAAACTGCCCTCGCCACCTGTTTATTGTGGCGGTTTCATAGTTTCCCTGGCCCAGCGCCCCCATATGATACGTTGCTGTACGTAAATCAGCGTTCTGTAGATCTTTCTTTCATGTCCCATTATTGCCGTGTTTTCATTATTAACAGAGTGTGCAAACTAGCCCAACAAGAAGTTCTTTTCAAGTTTATTAACACAATTAAAGTAAGAGACAAGGGAAATAAAAATAATTAAAAAAAATATGCGTGGCTCTGCTATCGCAAACACCAGAGACCAGCGGAGCTGGGGGAAGTTAAGGCTCCAGGAAAATTCATACCCTCTTCCTGTGAGGGGGGTTTCGGTTGGGACGGCGCGCTATTTGAGGCGCCCACCGCAACAGAAGCGATTTATTGAGACAACACTTGCGTCGGTGTCGTGTGCCACACGCGGCACCGACGCGATGCGGCGGAAACCGCCACGCCTTAGCTCTGATGCATGCTAGCTCCGACGCCGTGCACCTGGTAGCTTCTTGAAATCCGCCGAAAGCGAGCATGCATGCGGGCTTTTATCGGAGAGCAATGACGTCACACCAGCTGTGTCTCCGCCATGCCGCTCCTTCTGTCTCGCTAGGCTCCACCCACCCTCGCCGCGTCGCTATGCTGCGCGATGCTATTTTTATACTCTGCTTTTACTCTAAGCTCTCTCTCCCCAAGTCGGCGAAGCTGAGAACGTCAAGAGAAACCCAGCGAGGTTCTAGCAGCTCCACTGTAAAACTCAGTGCCCTTCCACTCTGTGAAGAAGGATGACAAGCGAAGCCATGTACTACGTGGGCCCCCTTAATGGCGAACTGCACCTCCGCCGCAGGTCGGCCCGGCATTGAACTATCTTCGGGATCGGCCCACGTATGGGGAGCGCTTAACGCCTGCTTCACCTCTGCGACGGGTCGGCCCGGTATTGCACTCCCTTCGGGATAGGTCCACGTATACGGAATTTGGTGTTAACACACGGACACGATCCTGGGGAAAGTAGGCCTTGACAGTTTCGCTGTAAAAAAAAAAGGGGGGGGGGGTTGCTTATTATGCGTTTCCAAGACAAGCAAATCACGATATTTTCGGAATGTGCTATGTGTGACGTGTTTCCTGTTGCGAGTTCTCGCCCAGTGTTCCCTCTTATTGAATTTCTTTCTCGATGCTTGAACCGCCCAACAGCTAACCGAGCAACCCACAGCGCTTACGTGACCACCAGGGTAGACCACAGGCGTCGTGCCTGCACGGCCTTTCATCTTGTTTGGTTTCCGCGCACTGTGAAGTTAGCGTTATGTATGATCAACCAGCCCTGCGCCATAACTTGCTGCGAGGTACGCGCAGATTTTAATATTGTCGGCACGAATAATTCAAGTGGGAGCAGACGCTATCCTTGTGTCCAACCAAGTCCCCCTTCCTGCGTAAGTGCCGGTCGCGTGGGCCTGCGAGAGCGTTCTTGCCACCGCGATAATTGAATGTCGTCGCCCGCACAAATACGTAGGCTGCGTATAGACGCCGATGCGTTCGGTTCCTGCCGTGCCATGCCATGCGCGAGATCTTTCGTGGTATGTGCCTCCGAAGGTGATCATCCAAGATTACGGCTCCAGAAACGCGGCACGCGTTGCCAATGGCGTGATCACGGAGCTATTCGGCAATCGCGCCCCCGTCGCGGCTGAATGCAATCCACAGTGACGCAGCAAAAGGCTGCGCGAAACTTGCGCTGCGCACATTTCCTCTGCGCAGGTTTGTGGCCCCTAGCTGCTGTGGCCTCGACAACTTCGACTTCAGTTGTGGCAGACCGTCTGGCTCGATTGACCGTTGGCTGTACGCGCTCCAGATTCCGCTCCTCCTGCCAGTTCGTTCGCGGGCAGACTCACGCCGCAAGGTAAGCGCGCAGCTCTGCTGCACAGTGTCGTCCATGCCGTGAAAAGGGGAGAACTTGGGTAGAAAAGCTACGCAAGCATTGGCGCGGAATATGTCATAACGGCGTTTAGTTACATTTGGTCACCGAACGAAATTCGGGGATGTTTGACGAGAAGCCTCAAGCAGCCGTCATATGTACACCATTGCAATTTAACAATAGCACGCGAGCGTCGACGGTAAGGCGTGTCCGCGGCCTCGTAGTGGCCAGGGACGGTGAGCTTGGCAGCATTACGCGCGGTCGTGCAAGGCGAACTCAAGTCGGAATGTGTACTGCAGCGCTGTTCGCTTCAGGAATACCCCTCACCGCTTCAAGGCCACTGACACGTTGTGTGGTCGGCGCTCGCACGATATTCTTAAAAAAAATTGCAAGGGTGTAGGGTCACAAGCAAAAGATTGCGGGATGCGCGAGCGCGTGGCAAAGCGGCCCTCCTCCCCTTCTAGCGGTGAACCCCTGGTGTCGAGACCGATGCCTGCACGCATGCACGGCCCTCCGAAACTGCAAGCGTGCATGTTTCCGCGCTTCCTCCTTGCGCGCCGGCGATATCCGAATGTAGCCGCGAGGTATCCCTCTTGCGATATGCGCCGTGGCGACTTCGAGAACTTCGTTTATACAACGGAAAACAAATGTCCATTTTCGTTTTAAAACTTTTTGTGCGCAAACAAACAGGGACGAAGAAAAGGTTGTTAGAAAGGCTGTTGTTCGAAAGCGCTCGTCCTTGTGCTCCTTTTCTTCGTCCCTGTTTGTTTGCCCACAAAGTTTTAAGATGAATCTGTTCGAACTAGGCCGACTCGCAGTTATGCTTCAGTCCATTTTCGTCTTGCCGGTATCCTATAGAGCGAGTCTTCTGCCACGCTCTTCTGCGGTAGAACGCACCGTTCGTGAAAAGAAAGTAACAACGAAGATTGGCCACGAAAAGGTGCAGCCCAGAAGAAAAAAACAAATGGCTTGTTGCGTTCGCCACGGGCCGGCCCTATGCGTCAGCGCTCGTGACTCGACAAAACGGCCGCAGTGGCGCCCGCAAGTTCACGCTTCTAAACACGCTTCACAGTTTCGCCCGTCGATGCCGCCACAGCGCATATCGCAATAGGGCTACCTCGCGGCTACATTTGGATATTGCCGGCGCGCAAGGATGAAGCGCGGAAACATGCAAGCTTGCAGTCTATACGCGCCGTGGTTGCTCATTGGCTATGGTGTTGGGCTGCTGAGCACGAGGTCGCGGGATCGAATCCCGGCCACGGCAGCCGCATTACGAAGGGGGCGAAATGCGGCTGCCCCGTGTACTAAAATTTAGGGTTCGATTTAGGTGGTCTAAATTTCCGGAGTCCTCCACTACGGCGTGCCTCGTAATCGGAAAGTGGTTTTGGCACGTAAGACCCCATAAATTCTTTTTACGCTTGCAGTGCGGGTGGGACGCGCATGCGTGCAGGCGTCAGTCTCGACTCCAGGGGTCACCGCTACAAGGGGAGGGCCGCTTTTCCACGCGCTCGCGCATCCCGCAATCTTTTGCTGTTGACTGTACGTCGTAATGCTGCGAAGTTTCTAATACTCTGGAAGTTCGTGGGAATATCTTCTCATATCATCACACGATTATTTATTTATTTTATTTCTAGAGTACTGCCAGCCTCTGATTAGAGGCCTTAAGCAGGAGTGGTTACATACATGACGAACAATACATGATTACAAGGCGCGAAGAGCAAGCAAAATGAAATAGCACTGAAATTGAAAATATGAACAGCATGTCATTTGCGAAAACGTAGCATTTAGCGCTAACAATGTGAAACCATTCCAGAAGAAAATACAAACTGCTCTTAGCGCTAAATTCACGAACATTTAAGAGGCGGAAAAACAGAACACTAGAAGAATTTATGTATACAACATGTGGCAAACGATTCCAGAACATACATCCTGTCCGACAAACATAATATACCCCGCTAATTTATACGATTTCTTTAAGCAGTTTTAAGAATGATTCAATGGTGTCGCAGGCAACCACCGCAGCAGGAAGTACATTCCATTCACTAATGGTTCGGGGAAAATATGAATTTTTAAACGCTTCTATTTTGCAGTGGTGGTCTTTAAGCTGCTTTGCGCGGCTATACCGAGTTGATCGACGAGCGAGAGGCTCGGTGTACGTGTCCTTGTCTATGCCTAATTTTCCATGATAGAGCAGATACATGTGTGTACTTTAATCATTATTTATATCGCCGATTTTGTATAGGGTAGCTAGTTCTGCTGTTTCGAGCATTG